>NC_137617.1:20596063-20818563 GCF_963280865.1 Gymnoscopelus braueri
CGGAAATTGCGCACCGGAGCGCACTCGCCTATTAGTTTGTATTGGCCAGTGCGCTCAGTGCTGTATTTCCGAACGCACAAAATCTTTTGAAAATATCAGATCTCCAAGCTCACAACGCATCATATCGTGCGCATTGTGAGCTTGTAGATCGGCTATTTTCAAATAGCCAAAGTTTAAATAGGGCTGAAGTGGTTAATGTATGTTTTATAATAATAATTCCAATCTACAAAGTAACTAAAGTTTTCAAATAATTGTAGTGGAGTAAAAGTATAATATTTGGCTCTGAGATTTGGTGGAGTAGAAGTAAAAGTATTGAAAATTGAAAAAAAAAAATATATATCTCAAAATTGTACTTAAGTACAGTACTTTACACCACTGGTTTTAGGTTATTATTTATCTGGGTTATTGGTGACAACAAACCACCCATATTGGATATTGCACGTTTCATGTTTGCTCTGCTACCTGCATGTAGTGTCCAAACTTCCTTGTCGAAGCCAAGGACGTGGAACTTATTGGTTGAAGCAATTAGCACTTATCATAAGGTAGGCCTGTTGAACACCTGTCTCATATAAAGGAGGATGTTGCTTCTGTCCAATTGCTGGCAGGTGCGATATAAACTGACGTCAGTTAAACAAAATGACTCTGAGGCCATGAAATAGCCTAATGAAACACGTCAATCCTTATCTATGTGCTTGTGCACATAATTACAGTTGCCTCACCCGCTGTGCTTGTGAAGGTGATATACTGACAGTTAAGTGATTTTGCCTTTTCATGTGAGGGAGGTTGTGCTAGTTTGCATGTATGACGGTCAAGGCAGTATACCTTAGCAGCCTATATTTAGGGAACCCTATCGTTTGTATGTGATTAGGACTGTTCTTAATTTCTTATTTATTCTTTTGGCATAAAAGCAGAAGTGTAGCCAGCACTGGGCAACTGAGCAGTGGCCAATTGAACTCTTGCTCCTCCGACAACAATAGATACATTGGCTGTCACCACCGTGTCCATACTGTGTGAACGCCACGCAGTGCATGCAAATTTATGTTGTAGCCAACCATAGCATAGCCTTTGTTTTCAAATGGGCAAGTCGGGAAAACCTGTTTCACCTGCCAGGTACAGTATAAAGAGGGCACACAGTCAAATGATGTCTCTGGCAGTGTTTTTGATAACATTTAAAGAACAGAAACTTGCTTCATTTTGGACCCACCTTTTGCTATCAAAGAATGCAAGGGTGCTAAATCTGAACACACTTAAGGTTTTGGACATGTGCACAGTTGACGTCCTCTCCAGTGTCTGATATTTTGCCCACCCTAGATGTAAATCCTCGCTACACGCCTGCCTAAAAGTGGTCTGTCTGACTGGGTCTCATAAACCTTAACAGCTGCAGTTCCCAAACTTGGCAGATAGGCCTAGGCGGGCCTACATCGTTGGGCTGGTAATCTCACCAATGAATCACAAAAAGGAACAAAGAAAAATACACAAACTATAAACAAATATATTTTGTGATGCATGCAATGCATTACATGTACAGTATGGTATGAAATAGCCTACATTTCCTTGTCCCCCGTCTCTCCATCTTGTTTGGAAGTGTTATGGAATTTGTGTGCACATAGATAGGCTATTACCTGTCTGCATCCATTGGAAAATACATGATAGATACCAACTTTTATTCCTCTGAATTTCAGACAACTACAAGAATCATTCAGGGTGGCACACTTGCTGCTTTTCTCTTTGTCATTGTCATTTATGTTGTCTTCAGGCATGCATTAGCTATCAACTCCTCCAAAGCTCTCAAAGTAGTCAGAAGATCTGTCGGCAACCAAAGTTGGCCTAATTCTAAATGCCAAGAAGACATAATCAGAAGACTGATTCTGTATTAAGAGTCAGATCACTCAACCACCCGCTCCATGAACGGAATTGACATCAAACAAATTGAGGACTTTCCTCCAGGAATTGAAGGAAAGTATCCTTCTCTATAGTGTCAAAACGATGAATAAAGAACTGGGATGTTCTTGATGGGACACATGCATGATCTTTCATAGAGGAGCCGTCCAACTAAAGCTCAGATTTATGGTGGCATCCCTCCCATCTCAGCTGGCACAAAGAACAGTCCGCTTTGCTGGACATTACTTCAGAGCAAAAGACCAGATCATCTACACTTCTAGATGTTCTGAGCAGGCCTGACTGTGAATGAACTTGGTGTGACAATGAGCAACAGAATCCATTGGAAGCAGCGTGTGTCTCAGATCGCGAGGGCACTCAAAGGATGATGATGATGATTAATGAACTTGTTTCTATTATTAGCCTATGCTGCACAAAGCTTAAGTATTTTTTAACTAAAGCCTGAATTAAACTTGGTTGACAAGCTGACAATGCATAGCAGCAGTCAAGCTTAAGCATTAACATACTGATACATACTATTGTTTGTCCATGTCAAAACAATAACACTAGATAAATGAACTTCAAATAGAATTTGTGTGCTTTATTTTGCCACCTGTTTTTTTAATCTCATAACTTAATATCTGATCTGACCAAGATCATATCAGTCTAATAATATTCTCCTTTTCACCTTCAAAATAACATTAAGCGACCCAAAGCAGGTTGCCCACTGTGATTATGTGGATTTCATCCTGACTGCTGTCATGATCGGTAGACAGGTTCTGATGAGGGGTTGGAAGGATGCTGGGAGTCCTTCTTTCCAAGAATGGTTTGTAGAGATTGGCAAAGTTGCTGCTTATGAGCAGATAACCTATAGGAGGTCTGACAGATTGGATAAATACATCCGTAAGTGGGGAGGCTATATAATGTATATTGCTAACAGGACTTGAGATGTGGTGGTAGCGCAACATACTGTTTTTCTTTTTTTTTCTCCCCCTTTTTACCTCATTGAATATAATGTATGTAAAGAAAATACCCAGGATCATTTGGCATTGTTTTTTTTGTTTTGTTTTTTAATTTGATTTATTGTATTGTATTGTATTGGTTGTGCTTTTTGTTGAATTTGTTGTCTATTTGTATTTCTGCTTCTTGTGTTTAACATTTTCCTTTTGTTTATCTTCTACTTTTTGTGTATAACTGAAAAACGAATAAACATTGAATCATAAAAAATAAAAAATAAAAATAACATTAAGCAAAGAAACACGTTTCATTTTTAATTTAAGGTTTCATGTATAAGATGTAATGAAACACCAATATAATGTGGTTTATGTGCAATTTGCTGTTTGATGTCTTAAATAATAATATGATAAAAAAATCATCTGACATCAACTCGTCAGTTGAATCAGACAAAAGTGTCTCTAATATTTGCCAGATAATAGATTACCAAGGGGGGACATAGGTCTCCCTGTACTGTAGGCCTATCTCAAATGCAAATACAATGGGTTGACTGTGTTTTTGTTGTTCTAAGAATAGGATAGTATCTATCAGTAGGCTATTGGGATAAGGCGCAAAATGACGGAGCAGAATTCCTGAGCACATTAGGTCTAATTATGAAGTTATAAGCAGCCGGGTTGTGGGCTTCAAAACAAAGGCATGCTTGCCATATGCGGCCCATGGGCTGCCTGTTCAGTACCTAGGTACTTACCTAGGTAAATGGTGTTTACCAAATGTTTTATCACTCCTTACAGTATCTCATTTGGTTATTCAAAATAGAAGTCCCAGTCAACAAGGACTGGTTTAGAAGGACATTATAATCATGCAAATGCACCTACAAGATTACATGTTAAGGGAAGTGATGACAGTCTTTACACCGAAAGAAGACCTGGGAAACTTACTGTAGATCATGCATACAACAATAACCTATTCTCCACCTGGGCTTGGTTTTCTTTCATACTGTCGATGGCAGGACGTAAGGTTGGCACCCATTTGTTGGCAAAGTTGAATGGTTTTCTCTACGATGAGACTGAACCCTGGACTTTCCTACTTTTAATCAAATACTGTTTGTTTTACTTCAAGAAGACGTCCAGTTCTTCAAGGCTTCAGATGGGGGCCACGATCCCCTGCATTAACTGCAACATCATGTTGACTTAAATCTGGATTCAAATGCAATTGAGTTCTGTTTTCTGCTTCAAGACATGATCTGGTGGTGTGGTTGAAGCTGATTCAAATACGGTACGGTTTTGGTTGACAGTTATAGCTGTAATTAGAGATTGGATTCAGTCCAAAAAACGCATCCAACAGAACTTTTGGAGTCTTTGCTGAAACTTCTTCAAATCCAGACCATCATGGTGGAGGTACCAGAGCAGAGTGCAGAGTTCCTCTCCCAGACAGTACAGATCCACTTGCAGAGTCCACAGTCAGACTCGCAGCGCTCCACCACAGATCCAGGGGAGCAGGAGAACGACTCTAGAGAATATTGTGCCCCTGTGGGCTCAGAGCCCGTCCAAGGATCACTGGACTCGGGGAGCAGTTCCGCCGAGCTGGTCCTGGTTGAGTTGCGCCGACAGCAGCTTCAGAACAGACGCGCCATGCTGCTGAACATGCAGCAGTTTAGGACGAGGGCCCGGGAGGCTGTTGGTAGCACTGAGGGTGATGGTGAGTGAAGGGAAACGTGATTTTCACTTTTATGTCGTCCTGTGCTGTCTTTTTCTGAACCTGAATTTACACGCTGTCACTGGGGCTGTCACGATCATGACATTTTTACTTGAAGATAATTGTCATGCAAATAATTGTGATTAATGATTTAATTGTGTTTTAGGTATAGAACATTGGAACATATGAAGGCTTTATTAACAAACATTGCACGGGGCAGATATGACGAATAACTGAAATATTAAATGACATACAGTATTTGATCATTTTATACTTTCAAATTATTTTAAAACAGCGTGAGCTTATAGATCTGCTATCTCCACTGTTTTTGGAAGATGTTTGAAACTGTATGAAAAAAAATCAACATGGAAACGAATATAAAATATAATATATATAATAATATATAAAATAATTGCGATTATCTCAAACAATTGCGATTAGAGGATTATGTAATAATTGTGACTGGCCTAGCTGTGGTTATGGTTATGGCTTATGGTGTTGTATGATTCGTCACTATCGGGTGGAAAACGTTTATGTTCCAAACCATTACTTTATCCAGGAAATGAAAAAAATAACTTGTGTTCAGATGGATCTGAATGCAGTTATTAACAATTCGCAAGCTATTGAATACTTTACAGTGGTAAAGTATGTTTATATAACTTATACAATTGGGGTGATTGTTTTTTGTCTCCCTGCTCTTCTATTGAGACATTTAGATCATGTCAAAGGTCATGTCTCACCTAGAGACAATAAAGCGGCTGCACACGTTCATTTGAAGACTATCTTTTGGATCTTTCTGCCGTGGGCCGGCACCGCTATAAGGACTTTGGTGTGCGTAGCATTCCTGTGCGCATGTCTCACCTAGACACAGGATACGAATTTTGACCTGATGGTCTATTAGATTCAATGTATCCCCCGAGCAAGCAGGCAGGCTCTATTGGATCAATGGTAAACATTTCAGCACTTGTGCAGGAGCCCGGGTTCAAATCCGGAGTAGAAGAGGAAAGTTACGTAGTGCAGCTTTAAGGCAACCCATAGGCACTAAATTAAAATAAACTGAAATTCTTCCAAACTAGTCCAAAGTCTCTTAATGGGCAACAGACATTGATGAAACAATCAGCGAAGGCATTCACAATTTTGTCCCCGCTTCCTTTCTCTCTCTCCTTGGCCTGAAACATATTTAAGACCCCTGAAATAGGGCATTCATTTATGAAGAAGATGCATAAAAGGATAATATATGGAGATGCGAGGTTTTGGTAGAGTATGTTATTTGTGGAGTTACACAATGTTGCATTCTGAGCAGCAAAAATCATCATTATGTATAGTGTTATATAATATAATAATATAGTCCACCACACGCTCCTTGAACAAATATAGAACAAATACGTACGCATTCTGATCGTGGACTACAGCTCAGCATTCAACACCAGTCAGTCACTAGTCCCAACGAGACTCGACACAAAGCTCAGACACCTTGAGCTGCACTCGAACATATGCGACTGGATACTGTACTTACAGACAAACCCCCCGTCAAGAGTGATGAGATTAGGCAGCATTACATCCGACCTCTTGACCCTCAACACAGGAGCCTCTCAGGGATGCATATACTGAGCCCTCTCCTCTCCTCCTTGTACACACACGACTGCGTGGCTCCATTGTCATCATCAAGTATGCTGACGACCTGACAGTGATGGGCCGGATTGTCAACATTGGTCAAGCCTGCCTACAGGGATGAGGTCAGGAGAACAACCCTATTTCAGGGTTCTTCAACACTTACCATGAATTTAATCTGTTTTCATTGCCTTTTTTTGATGGCTTTTCATGTTCTATATTGTTTCATGATATGTTGTGTATTGTCAGCCATAGTTTTGTCCCTGCTGAGCTACCATCATGCCTCCCTGCTCTTTGATCTACTTCCTTGTACCTGTAGTCTATTGTTTACACTAAAGTGAAGCTACAGTGCAACCATACCTGGGTCTTCCGTCTCCTGTGTCAAATCCAGCCATATATGGGTATACAACAGTAATAGTTTTTTGTTGCATTGTTGTTTTGTCCAGTTGTTTGAGTGTTGAATGATTAATGGACCTCAAAGGACACACGCCTCTGGCTTTTTGTCATCCATTTGGCATGTTTGCCAGACCCAGGGGGTCAGGCCTACATGTGGCTTTGTCGGTCCCCTTTTGCTATCGTTTTCTTACATGTTTTCTTTTGATTGGCCAAGCTTAGCGTGACGTAGTTTAGAAACCATTCAGATTTCCGGCCATTCAGATTTCAACCACTAGGGGTCTGGCAGTACCAGGTCCCCTGGTTCCCTTGTTTTAAATCTGTACCTTCATCGACGGCGACACAAAGGAAAGGGTCTGTGAATTCAAGTTACTTGGCGTGCACATTGATTAAATAGGGCTCACACACACACCACCACGCATGTGGTGAAAAGGCCTCAGCAGCGACTGTACTGGATCCATAGTCTGAAGTTCAGAGTGAGCCCTCACATCCTCAGGTTGTACCACAACAGCTCCATCGAGAGCGTCCTGTCAGGCTGTGTCACCTCCTGGTATGGGAACTGCACCGCCCGCAAACAGAACACCCTACAGAGGGTGGTGCGGACGATCCAAGCCTGATCTCGCAGCTATGTAATGCCATGCCAGACAGTGCCGTGGCGTGCCATGCCGTGATTATTTACCGTCACTGGGAACACCCCTGTTCTATTTTTGCGACTTAGTGTTTATTCGTAAATTAACGCCCTACTTCGTCATACTTAAGTGTCACAAGTAGCAAAATTGCAGAACTACAAGCTCAAAACGTGTCACATCGCGATACGTTTTGAGCTTGTAGATCTGCTTTATTGCAATTTTTTTGAATTATAATCCTGAATAAGAACAGTTTTGCAGTTTCCCCCTGACAGTAACAATATGCAATGCATGTACAAGAATAGATGCATGATAATATCTCTCTCTGAATCAACGTGAACCCTTGCTGGCCTAGCATAATATTCGGCCACAGTATCAGTAACAAGCCACCTCTAAGGGGAGTGTAATTTAAATTTACATTTAAGGCTGAGAGTTATTTGTTTAATGGTGTGTTTTTCCCTAATTCTCTAGTCTGAACCTCACTCTGTGTGTTTGTTGTTCTGCTGGGTTCTTTCAAACCAGAGAACAGCAACCAGCCGTGCGAGCTGGAGACTATTGATGAGGAGTTGAAGGAGCTGGCTCAGAAAGAGGAGGAGCTCCGAGGACAGGAACAGAGGAACAGCGTTTTCTCTGAACTCACTCCAGACACAGGTAGGAGATCCAGACATCTCTCCATTTCTCCCGAAGCTCAAATGAGCGCACAACACGATAGTCACCTTTGTTGGTCGGTGTGGAGGAATTCTCGATCAAGATTGTTGAGGTAGACAGAGTCAGAGACACTATTTCCAAGAATAGATAGAAGTGTATTATGTTAATTCATGGGAGAAGTACATTAAACACATAGGTCGTTGATCAAGAAGTTTTCTGCAGATAGAGGCCAGACTATCTGTATGTGTCTGTCTGTCTGTGTGTTTCTATGTGCAGGGCGTTGCTGAAAATGAGCACTTGTGCTCAGCTACTACCCTGGGTAAATAAAGAATAAAAAAAATAAATAAAAAAAGACCATCAAGGGCCACACTGAGACAATAATTCAGGCCAGGATTCATACATCCAACTATGCCACCTTCCCACACACACACACACACACACACACACACACACACACACACACACACACACACACACACACACACACACACACACACACACACACACACACACACACACACACACACACACACACACACACACACACACACACACACACACACACACACGACACAAGACGGATAGAAAACAACAAAAAACTAGAAAAAGTGTTTATGAAATTATGAAAAGTGTTGATTATGAAAGTGTACTTTGGATACCGTAGATAAGTGTTCAATGTGTTCTCTGGTGCAACATAAGCTCAAGTGGATCAAGAGACGGCACACTCCCACTATTATGAAGCCAATCGCATGATACGCAATGGGGGAGTCTACATCTTACCCCCTGCTGCAGAGAAGGAAGTGGAGCCATCTACTCAGAAACAAGAGGAGCCTGCAGATGGACCTGATGGTGACTATGACCCTTCTCAGTTTACACACACACACACACACTCACTCACTCACTCACTCACTCACTCACTCACTCACTCACTCACTCACTCACTCACTCACTCACTCACTCACTCACTCACTCACTCACTCACTCACTCACTCACACACACACACACACACACACACACACACACACACACACACACACACACACACACACACACACACACACACACACACACACACACACACACACACACACACACACACACACACACCATTCCCAGTTCCCAGACCCACATTACTATGGACACAGATGCATTACAAACTCATGAACATGAGCTGAGGCGGCACACACACACGCACGCACGCACGCACGCACGCACGCACGCACGCACGCACACACACACACACACACACACACACAAACACGTTACACACACTGATTTCCCATTGTCTTGGACAGACTCTCTCAGTACTAGACAGTGGAGCTGTACTAATCCATTCTTCTGTCTGTCCTACAGGGCAGGTTACAGAGTTGGAGAATCTTGGCAGAACACCAACCGTTGTCAAATGTGCCTCCTGTGGAGAAGTCATTACCACGGAAACCAACAGAAAAGTTGGCCCATCCATGTGGATTCTGTGTGGCATATGCACCATGTTTGGGTAAGCCCTATTCACCTGTTTCCTAGGCTGTGTTTTCCACTTCCTGTCGATTTCATTGGATATCATTGGTCATCTGACCAGTTTCATTGGATTTCATTGGATCAAATCGACAGGAAGTGGACAATAATTCATATAATATAATAATAACACAGCCTAGGAAACAGGTGAATACTGTAGATCTTTTGAACAATCTGAACTGGGATTAGAGTCTGACCAAAACTTCAATCTCCTAAAGGCTGACTTATGTTTCGGTGACAAAGTGACACATGATTCGTCAAAAATAATTATCTTTGTTGCATTTTCAGCTCGGAATAGGTCAAATCAGGCTTTACTCTCCGCTTGCTGCCTCTTTTACAGGTGTGTTGCAGGCTGCTGTCTCATTCCATTCTTCATGGACAGCCTGAGGGACGTCCAGCACCAATGTCCTCGATGTCACACTCTCCTACAAACATTCCAACGGCTGTGACACGACGATGTGCCGCCCGCAAAAAGAAAAACACTCCACCCAAGTACTCCATAGTACTGGGGTGATTAGGAAATACATTGGATTGCAACGATAGCAGTTACTGAGGTTTCAGCGAGGCCTCTTTGACTGTCCTTGCTTTCATGATATACTGTAGACACCAGAACTGTGTTTAATAGAGTAAATACACTGAAGGAACGATGCAAGTAGGGCACGATGCAAGTTGGGAATGCAAGCCCTGCACGGTTGCACAATACTCATTGCACCCTTTGCACCACTCCGTGGCCTGAAAATCTATGGCCATGCTATGCTTGTGATGTCCATCGACCCAACGTCCACCCACCGTCGACCCACAACGACATTTTAATATGTGGGCACAGTCTTATCGGCCTCTTTTTGCGCCCAATGCATTGTCAAAGGCAAAGGACATTTAAAGGAGAAAAATGTTAGTAGACCCGTGGGAGCTGAATTGCTAAGTTGCTGAGTTCCCTGTGCTAGGATTCGATCCCATGACCTTGTGGTCTGAAGCAAAGAGCTCTTCTGACTGAGCTACCCAAGCACAATGTCAAGCTTTGTACATTGACATTCCATGAACGTGATGAGTTATTCCCCCAAATTCATTAAAGGCATTTGGCCTTTAATTTACAAGTGGGCTTATTGTCAGCAACAGCCAAGAACACAGGAGGACCTCAGACACTCAAAATTGTCTCTTGTCTCACACCGTTGAGGTGTTCTTTAGTATCTTAACCTTCAGTTAGCCTTTACCTTACTTGCCCGGGCAGCTCAGTTGGTAGAGCTCTTGCCCTAAGATCACAAGGTCATGAGTTCGATCCTGAGCAATCACAGCTTGAGCTTCAGACCAGTAAACCATCATTCAGTCTTTCTCGATTGACAACTTTTAATGTGTTCTTTTGTATGATAGCCTTCAGTTAGTAAAGTTAAACTACTCCAGCAAAGATGGGATTTGAACATGGAATCTTTGTGTTCAGAGTTTGGTCATTAGACCACTAGACCATCACCCTCAGCATGTGTCTTTTAGTATTGTTGAAGTCTTCATTTGTATGTTAGCCTTCAATTAGTAAAGGTGAAATACTCCAGCATTTAAAGCTGCATTATGTAACTTTCCTGTTCTACCCCAGATTTGTCTTTCATTGCTTTTGAGTTGTTCTTAAATGCTGAGACATTGTGTCATTGTGTCTGGTGGTACGTACTGGTACCTACTGGTAATTGTGTCAACAGTATTTGGTACTGGTCTTGTGTCTATAGGGTAGTTACAGGTCATTGTGTCTCTATGGTACAGGTCATTGTGTCTATATACACACTAAATGACCAGGGGCCTGTTCCTCGAAAGGTGAATTAAATAAGCCTGGATTTAAGTCAAATCCAGGCTTGACAAAGTCGGGTCCGTATAGCCTGGTTTATTCGGTTCCTGGAACGCCAAGCCAGGCTGAAAAGGAGCGACTTTGTCGAGCTAGGCCTTGTCAAGCCAGGCTGTGTCGAGCCAGGATAATGAAGCCAGGCTTCACTTATTTCTATAAAAGACCATGAAAGTCGATAGCAGAATCCTTGAACTTGACCAATCATGGAGCCCAAAACCAGAGCGGCGTTCTTCTCTGTGGCTGAACAGCAGCACTGCAGCAGCTCATGGAATCTTACAAGGGAGTAACATTTATAATAAGCAAGAAAGGAAACACGGCCGCAATAAATATAGATCCAGGGAGAAAGCGTGGCAAAGTATTGCCGACAAATTAAATGCACAAGTTGTCCAAAAATATGCAATTAATTTATATACAAATCCATAAATATATAATTCAGTTAGGTTTAAACATAAGGAGTTTAAGTGAATGTTGGAATTATAATTATAAACACTTAGAATAATTTTCTAATTTCTAAAATCGAAGATCTACAAGGGAAAAGCTTGCCTTTTGGCGGCCGGGGGTCCACGGTCCACGGGGGTCCGGGAGTACACGGGGGGCCAGGCCCCCGGCCCCCGTGTACTCCCGGACCCCCGTTGACCCCCAACAGAGGTCTGGGGTATACGGGGGTCCACGGGGGCGGGGGTCCACGGGGGTCCGGAGGTCCACGGGGGTCCGGGGGTCCACGGGGGTCCGGAGGTCCACGGGGGTCCGGGGGTCCACGGGGGTCCGGAGGTACACGGGGGCTGGGGGTACACGGGGGTCCGGGGGTCCACGGGGGTCCGGGGGTCCACGGGGGCGGGGGTCCATGGGGGGCCGGGGACCCCCGGCCGCCATAAGACAAAAACATTTCGGGCTTGTAGATCTTTGATTTTCGCATAAGAATTGAATAAGTGTAGAAAAACTCATTGGTTTATGATTGGAGTCATTGGACTAACAGCTATTTCACAAAACTTGAAGAACAAGGCACTGGATTAATAAAGCTTGTCTGTTAGCCTGCTCCTGACCAGGCTAACTTCACAGCTAAATTGCCATGGTAACTAGCTAGGCTTGCTTCAATTCTCTTTTGAGGAATCGGATAAGGCTAAACTTAGCCAGGGTGAACTGGCTAAACTAATCTTCAAGATAATTCACCTTTTGAGGAACCGACTCAGCTCTAATCCTGGCTAAATTAAGCCAGGATAGGTGGTAAAGCCAGGCTTTAGCTCTAATTCACCTTTTGAGGAACAGGCCCCAGGGGCCTACTTCACGAAAGCAGAATTAGGGGTTAAGCCTGGATTTAACACCTATCCTGGCTTAATTTAGCCAGGATTAGTTTCATGAAAGCTGAATTATCTTGCCAGATTAGTTTAGCCAGAGCACCCTGTATAAGTTTATCCATGACTCGATTTCACGAAAGACAATTTACGCAATCCTACCTTAGTTACCATGGAAATTTAGCTGTGAAGTTAGCCTGGTAGGGACCAGGCTAACAGCCAAGCTTACTTAATCCAGTGCCTTGTTCTTCAAGTTTTTCCACGGTTAATTCAACACATGTGTTTGTATGTGGACTCATTTTAATGACCCTGCATTCAAATAAAATGAAATAAATACAATAAGATATAATCAATTTAATTATATTACTGAAATAGAGTGTGACCATGAATCATAATTGTTTCACAATGACTCATGTGATATGTCATTGTCATTAACTCTGTTAACATATTGTTGTTAGATGTTTGATAATATTTTACAGATTTGTTTTTATATTATAAAAAAATCCCACGGGTCTACTATCTTTTTTCGCCTTTATCATAAAGGTTGCTGGACAATATATAGAGGAAGAAATGCATAATGTATTAAATAATATAAAGGTAATACCAAATACATTGTAAAAAATGAAGCTGGGCTTTGCTGGTCAGTCCAAAAGAACACTTCAAAGCACTAGAGTCCCAGACCTACGGTTACGGTAGTTGATTATGAAATTGCTGTGAATTTGTTAACATAAAAAAAATACCAAGTCATTGACTGAGTAATGGTGTAGTAATACTTTTCATTGTCAAGTTTTGAAGCTAAACTACAAAAGAACAACTCAAGAGCATTCAAAGGCAAAAGCAGGGTCGAGCAGGAAAGTTACATAATGAAGCTTTAAATGCTGGAGTATTTCAACAAACTAACTGAAGGCTAACACAAAATAACGCTTCAAGAGTACAAAGAGACATAAAGTGAGTGGCTGAAAGATGGTGTCGTGGTCTAAAGATCAGACTCTCCGCATTGAGATTCCATGTTCAAATCCCAGTCCTTCTTTGGTTCATTGCTTTTCAACTTTACTAACTGAAGGCTGACATATAAACACAAACACTTCAAGATTACTAAGAGACATCTGCTGAGAGACAGTGAGAGATGGTGTAATGGTATAGTGATCAGACTCTCAGCACAGAGGTTCCATGTTAAAATCCCAGTTGTCCCATATTTCAATGTTGTAGAACTTTGAAATGTTCAAGGCCAAAATACAAAAAAGAAAGTCAAAATTAGTAAAAGACACCTGCTGAGAAGCAGAGAGAGATGGTGTAATGGGATAGTGATCAGACTCTCGGTACAGAGGTTCCATGTTCAAATCCCAGTTATCCCATATTTCAATATTGTAGCACTTTGAAATTTTCAAGGCCAAAATACAAAAAAGCAAGTCAAAACCACTAGAAGACACCTGCTGAGGGCCCAAAGGTGCCTTGGCGCAGTGGTGTGCTGCACTTGACCAGTTGCCTTTGCTACAGACAGTTTGCAGGTTCAAGTCCCATGCTATCAACGTATAAGGAGGACCATTGGGGGGACTGCGTCCCTCCCCTGTTTGCTGATAGTTAAAGGTGGGGGGTTATAACTGAAATAACTCTCCCCAGCTAAGGTTTTACTAATTAATTAGTATTAGCTTTATCAGCTAATTAAAGCAGACACACAGGGTTATTGTAATTTAAAGGTGTCCCTGAGCTGCTCCCGTTAATTAATAATACATTTAAATTTGTATGAGGTCATATCATTTATAATAATATAATATAATATAATATAATATAATATAATATAATATAATATAATATAATATAATATAACATAATAAGTATAAAAAACACATTAGTTGTAAAAGACGTGTAATCCATCCATCAGCGTTTTGCGACGACGTCGTATCGACGTTGTTAAAGACGTGTCTTTTCAACAGATATAAGCCCAAGCTGTAGACAGCCCAGTACACAATTATACAATCCCAGATCGATTTAAAAACAATTCCACTGTATTCACCAACTCACCAGGTTATTTGAGCATAAAATCGTTTGCTTTACCATGTTATAAACTGCCTCACAGAGCCTTTAAACCCTTATTTAAATAGATGATACTAACGTACTAAATTTCGTTTGATTGGTCCTCCCTTGATGAAAGCTGACCCAAAAAAATCTGGCAGTTTTAACACACAATGTTACATGTGTTTAGTGGCGTTTCTGTGGAAAATAAAAGGCACTTTTACCTGTATGCTACTGCTGCTGCTAGTGCTGTGCATGCATGCTTGAGATTTTTTCTTTGAAATCATTTGTAGTTTGGGAGATATTTAACTTTAAGCGCCCAATGCATTGTCAATGCGGCAATGGACATTTAAAGGGAAACGAGTACAGGCTACTAATCCTACATACTTACTGCTAGTAACCCCATTCATACTTTAAAATGTTCATCTTACTGTGGACATGTTTGCCTGAAAAGGAATCTTTGAAATGTTTAATAGTTTTAGAATTGTACTCCTTTAAAAGTTCAGAGATTTATAATGGAGGTCGATGGACGAATTTGGGACCTCAAAAAAACACTTTCACCTAGAAACTCCATTCACGGTTCAAAAATTCCACCTTACCGTGGACATGCATGCTTGAGATTTTTTCTTTGAAATCATTTGTAGTTTGGGAGATATTTAACTTTAAGCGCCCAATGCATTGTCAATGCAGCAATGGACATTTAAAGGGAAACGAGTACAGGCTACTAATCCTACATACTTACTGCTAGTAACCCCATTCATACTTTAAAATGTTCATCTTACTGTGGACATGTTTGCCTGAAAAGGAATCTTTGAAATGTTTAATAGTTTTAGAATTGTACTCCTTTAAAAGTTCAGAGATTTATAATGGAGGTCGATGGACGAATTTGGGACCTCAAAAAAACACTTACACCAAGAAACTCCATTCACAATAAAAAAAATTCCACCTTACCGTGGACATGCATGCTTCAGATTTTTTCTGTGAAATCATTTGTAGTTTGGGAGATATTTAACTTTAAGCGCCCAATGCATTGTCAATGCGGCAATGGACATTTAAAGGGAAACGAGTACAGGCTACTAATCCTACATACTTACTGCTAGTAACCCCGTTCATACTTTAAAATGTTCATCTTACTGTGGAAATGTTTGCCTGAAAAGGAATCTTTGAAATGTTTAATAGTTTTAGAATTGTACTCCTTTAAAAGTTCAGAGATTTATAATGGAGGTCGATGGACGAATTTGGGACCTCAAAAAACACTTTCACCTAGAAACTCCATTCACAGTTCAAAAATTCCACCTTTCTGTGGACATGCATGCTTGAGATTTTTTCTTTGAAATCATTTGTAGTTTGGGAGATATTTAACTTTAAGCGCCCAATGCATTGTCAATGCGGCAATGGACATTTAAAGGGAAACGAGTACAGGCTACTAATCCTACATACTTAGGGACCAGTCGAAATTTACATAAGGGGGGGCATGGAGGAAATGTATGTGCCCTGATCTAAAATGCCATGACCCTCCCTTTGACAAAAAAAAATAATCAATGACCCTCCCCAAGTGATTACAAAAAAAAGAGTAACCCTCCCCGCCTAGAAGTGTCACGATATATTGTGTCACGATATAGCCTATCGTGGTATTAAAATGTGATGATAGGTATTGTCATGATGACATACTGTATCGTAATATTTTTTTAATTGTTTTTTTAATAAAAAAAAAACACTTTCTTTTCTTTTGCCGGTGAAAGTTAGGAGTTTTTACTGTATGATATGAAATGTAAAGCTTATCATAATCATAGTAATTATTAATCATGTCCTCCATCATATTCAAGGTATTTTGGAGAGAAATGAAACAGACTCCAGTCAGTCACTTTCAGTTTAAAGCACTGCAGAGGGGAGGTGTTGTGTGTCAGCTGATGCTCGTTGACGCTCGTTAATGTGACATGCATCTGCACTCTCAAATAGGCCTACATCTAATCTAAGATTGTATTATACTGTATCTGGTATTATAGATGTTTTTTAGCTGTTGGAAATAACTAGGCTGCACTTGGTTGGTAAAGTCCAGATGACAAAAATATGAGGTTTGTGGAATTTATAGTTATGCAGTCTTATATTATATTATATTTGTTATATTAGTGTCTATCTGTCCTCTGAAACAATGGGTTTATAGTTAGTGAGAACTTCACTTCTCCATTAAGCTTGCACAAATGTATTTATTTGTGTACAAAGCACTTTGTAATTGTTTCTAACTTGCTTTATAACGTTATTTATAAGATGATGGCCAATGTTGATGATACATGAGAAAAGAACATTAATAATATATCATATCGATATCATGCCCAACATCATGTATCGTATTGTGAAATTCTTGACACCCCTAACCCTCCCCATCAAATACAACATGACATTTAAAACTGATATGTCCAATGTTTTGCTTTCCACATTGATTAGAACATTGCTGTAGTGTAGTCAGTCTTGCTAAATGCACAGTGTATCTGTAGTAGTGGTAGCAGAATGGATAGTGTTCTCATCTTACATGTGGGAAACCCATTGAATCCTGGTCAGATTGAAGAAAGTTGAATATTTGGTAACCAGTAGTTTAAAACTTTTGTCACTCTGCCCTTTTAATTATCAACTACAGTGACTACAACTACACTGTTGCCTACATAAAACAAATTAGGCTATCAATTATGGCCTGATGCTTCTGGTTTTACTTGTGGAGCTATAGGCATCTATACACAACTGTCCATATAGATCCACATTAATCACATGCACAGAATTACTTCAAATGATTATGAATATCCAGTTATAGTAGGCCTATTTATAATGCATCTCTCCAATAACGCCTGTTGAAGTTTTGCTTAATTGTTCAACCACCATCGTTAAGACGCTGAATAGATTTGACTGGGTCGTTCACACTCGCTGTGCGTTGATGGCTTGTTAACGACCGTCATTGATTCTAAATAGACAAGGTGTTACTTGATTTGAATTCTTTGTATCCTTTGAAATGGAGAGGGGTCATTGACCACTGTTCTGCTGTACTAAAAAGGTATATAAAAAACGGACTATTTTATCAATTCAAAATTGCATGACCCTCCCTTGGATTCAAAGTAAAATTAGCTGACCCTCCCTTGGACCAAAATTAGAAAGGCATGACCCTCCCCTATTTTCCTCCATGCCCCCCCTTATGTAAATTTCGACTGGTCCCTTACTGCTAGTAACCCCATTCATACTTTAAAATGTTCATCTTACTGTGGACATGTTTGCCTGAAAAGGAATCTTTGAAATGTTTAATAGTTTTAGAATTGTACTCCTTTAAAAGTTCAGAGATTTATAATGGAGGTCGATGGACAAATTTGGGACCTCAAAAAACACTGTCACCTAGAAACTCCATTCACAGTTCAAAAATTCCACCTTTCTGTGGACATGCATGCTTGAGATTTTTTCTTTGAAATCATTTGTAGTTTGGGAGATATTTAACTTTAAGCCCAATGCATTGTCAATGCCTTAATGGACATTTAAAGGGAAACGAGTACAGGCTACTAATCCTACATACTTACTGCTAGTAACCCCATTCATACTTTAAAATGTTCATCTTACTGTGGACATGTTTGCCTGAAAAGGAATCTTTGAAATGTTTAATAGTTTTAGAATTGTACTCCTTTAAAAGTTCAGAGATTTATAATGGAGGTCGATGGACGAATTTGGGACCTAAAAAAAACACTTTCACCTAGAAACTCCATTCACAGTTAAAAAATGTCACCTTACTGTGGACATGCATGCTTGAGATTTTTTCTTTGAAATCATTTGTAATTTGGGAGATATTTAACTTTAAGCGCCCAATGCATTGTCAATGCGGAAATGGACATTTAAAGGGAAACAAGACAGTACAAACGTTGGCAGGCTATTAATCCGACATACTTGCACCTAGTAACCCCATTCATACTTTAAAATGTTCATCTTACTGTGGACATGTTTGCCTGGGTTCTAATCCCTACCGGTACATTCAGAAATGTCCTAAAAGAGACGATCTACAATCTGCACTGTATTCATTCTCATACTCTCCATTCATTATAACAGAGATGTTATTAGACACTAAGCTATCCATGTCAACACGTCTTTAAGCTCTAGGAGTCTCAACAGTTATAAGTGACTACCGTTTAATCTAGCTGAAGAGGCAATTCATTGACCACAGTTTTGTACAATTTTAACATCCCAGATCGATCTAAATATTAATCCACTGTGCCGACTAATACACCATGACATATGTGCTATAGATTTAATCACAGGTAATCACAGGGCTTGATAAATTATAATAAAAGTGCATTCAGGTATTATGAATCAATGAATTGAGTGCTAACATTTAATGTAAACATACACAACAGGACAAAGGTGAAACAGTAAGCAGCGCTGCAGGGAATCGAACCCTGTTCCCAGCAGAAACCAGGAGTACCGACTACCAGTGCTTTTTTGCCATGTTGACACCATATGTCCATACTTGCATGGCAATGTATGAAAGATATGAATAACCTGGCTCAAGACAGCTCTCCTTCTGTTTACTGTTTGACCTATAATCACACTAGACTCTACACTAGCACAGTGATTCTCAGACTGGGGTCCTGAGACCCCTAGGGGTCCCCAGACTTGTATTTTTATTTTTTATATAGCCACTACAATCCCTATACATCAGCTATTTGAAAATAGCTGATGTACAAGCTTGTTGATCAGCTATTTTCAACAAATCAGACCCTTAAACTAAGCTAAACACTCTAAGGAGCATGATAGTGATCAGTGAGTATTTATGAATCATTACATTTGTCTAACATGGACTGTTGTTAGCTTTATATGTCTTTACCCACTGGGCACACACAATACAACGCCCATACGCCGTGCATACGCCGTCCATACAACGTCTGAGTCAGACCTCAGTCAGCAGCTGTTTTGCAAAAAATACGTTGAAACGACGTCGACACACGTCTGACTCGGACAGCGTATGGACGGCGTATGCACGGCGTTTGGGCGTTGTTGTATTGTGTGCCCAGTGGGTAGAGACGTCTGTTGAAAAGACACGTCTTTGTGCAACTTGAATTATGGATTTTTGATTGCATTTTAAGTTTTAGATGGCTTTTCCCAACCTCGTAGCCTAAGTGAACACCAGTAATATTGTAAGTTTATTAAGTGGAATTCATAATTCATAATCAATGTCAATTATTGTTTCCCCCCTATAAATGTAAGGCAAGTTTTAGATTCATCACGTAGCCTACAAACCTTACATTTCCCCACCAACATAGAAAGAATGCTATCAGTAATTTCTCTACATAATGTATATACATAATGTATATACATTTTGCTGGGGACCCTGGAACCCCCCCAACGACCCCTGGGGTCATTAAATCATTTCTACTTTGGTACTTGGTACTTTTCTTTGAAAAAAAAACAAGACTCGCGCAACAAAAATCGGCAAGACACACCATCTCTGGTTTACTTCCCGTAGGCGTATCTGCAGTCTCGCGTCTCGCGTAGATATATCTGCGTGAAGTGGGCGGACGCCTTTTTAGGAGACCGGAAGCAGGTTGGCGTCAGGAGATGGTGTGTCTTGCCAAATCATGTTGCGCAAGTCTTGTTTTTTTTTGTTCATCTGCTGTTTTTGCTATTTTAGAATGTTTATGCTGAAAAGTAACAGTTTTGGCCATATAATGAGGTTCCCGCCCGACAGACTAATATATTTATATTTATATTGTACATGCAAAATTGCTGCTATACGAAATTGTTACTGCACTGTTTCTTATTTTTATTTTCGTTTGTAATAAAATCATTCATCTACATAAACGTATAACGTAAATATAAAGTTTTTGACCCTGGCGAGTTGAAAGTGGGACTTCTGCTTTTCATGCGGCTGCCCTATCGATAGCTCAGTCGGTAGAGCTCTTGACTTTAGACCACAAGATCACGGGTTTGATTCCCAGCACAGGAACCTTGGCATCTGAGCAATCTGGCTCCCACGGGTCAACTATCTTTTTTTCACCTTTATCATAAAGGTTGCTGGACAATATATAGAGGATGAAATGCATAATTTATTAAATAATATAAAGGTAATATCAAATACATTGTAAAAAATGAGAGACATGACGCTTTATTAGCAAGACAGTCTTTTATTATATTATTCCTCATTTTGCTGATTTCCCCTGAAACCCCTTTACTGTTACAGAGTAGAAATGCCTTAGAATCTCTGTAACTGATGATGTAGCCATAGCTGAATGGTTAAAGAGCCTGCCTGGCAAGCGATTAAATCCAGGTTCAATCTCAGGCCTCAGCAATGTGTCAAAGTGTCCCTGAATAAGACACCAAAAAGAATAGTTGTTCTGGCCCTGCCAGTTAATGTGAAGTGTTTTAGAGCCCCCTGCTGGACACTATATTCTTTTTACATTGACGTTCTAGTTCCTGTGTCACAGGAAGTGATTCTTTAGAAGCTCTGAATATGATGTGTGTGTTCCAGAGAAGCAGATGTTTTCAATCCTTGCCATCCTTTGTCTATAGCTCTTGAGAAGGCATTGCTTGTAAGTTTATACATTGTGGAGGGATGTATCTTTCATATGAGCACATTATTTTCTACCAGATTTATGTCCATGATGTTAGATAGATGAGCAGCCAGTTAGCTAACATGTGTGCTGGCTCCTGCCTATGTTGTTATGTTTGTGCATTTATATTTCTGTGATAGTGTTCAGTCATTTGACACCACAGCAGTTTTGGTTGGTTTGTGTTCACAATAGACGTTGCTTTGTATTGATGTAATACTTACCTTGCCTACATACCTATATCTATGCTTATGTAATGCTGTAGTTATGATGTTATGGAAATTATACTTACCACTGTTATTGTACTCTGTGTATTTTACAGTTTCACACTGCTCCATGAGTAAAGGATCTAAACAGCATGTCGTGGTCCTGAGAATTATTTGTGGACGTGTTTAGCTTGCTGGATAACTGATGGGGAAATCAGTGAGGCCAGTACAATAGTACCCCAAAAATACTTATTTTCTTTCAATCACACACTCCATGAAGCCTTGAATTCATGGAGATTTTTTTGTTTTTGACACATTCAAGACCCCGGCTCCCGGGGAGACATCAAATTTCTCTTTTGGGTCTTGAGTCTTGGGACTCAAGACCCAAAAGAGAAATTTGATGTCTCCCCGGGAGCCAGGACCCAAGCCTCAAGACTCTTGAGCTAAAAAGTTTGTGAACCACTGCCATTTAGAACAGTGGTTTTCAACCTTTTTCATGCCAAGGACCCCTAAATTGATATACATTTGGCTTGTTTTTAAATAGCTTATTTTGGCTTGCTAAAATGTAACAGTAGTTTGTCTTTAATATAAATCCATTGAAGCCTAGTCTGTATACAAGCATAGATTTCTTAAATGTTTTTGATTAAATAATTACAATCAATGAAAAGCTTGTAAAGCCCTCGATATGTCTGAAATTCAGAGCGCAAGATTCAGACTCTGAATATTCTGAGTGAGTCACACATGGAGGCTTTTCACAGTACACCAACTTTTTAA
The DNA here is from genome assembly GCF_963280865.1 of Gymnoscopelus braueri. Taxonomy (NCBI): domain Eukaryota; kingdom Metazoa; phylum Chordata; class Actinopteri; order Myctophiformes; family Myctophidae; genus Gymnoscopelus; species Gymnoscopelus braueri. The sequence continues at coordinate 20,618,061 of NC_137617.1, forward strand.
TGACACATAAAGGCATACAGCACTTATATATACACATTTTTGAAGAATTATTTACAAAATAGAGCCGATGGATGCATTACACATGTATAAAAATATGCATTACATCTATATAAATATGTACACAATGTGCAAAAACGTATGGCATACAAACAGTGTTGCCAGATTCTGTGAGAGAAACAAGCAACCAGGTCTAGGAAAACCAGCCCAAAAGAAGCGACTATGGGCCACATGAGCACTTTAACATATACATCAGCTATTTGAAAATAGCCGATCTACAAGTTCACAACGCGTCGCATCGCGACGCGTTGTGAGCTTGCAGATCGGCTATTTTCAAATAAAATATTGCGGGGAAGTTATAATAAGCAGATCTGGCAACCCTGCACACAAACAACACAAGAGGCATGGGGTGGTGCAGGGCAGTGATGGATAGTAGACTATGATGGTTGTCAGTGGACATAAGTGATAAAACATGATGCTGCCTCAGCACAATATGAATCTTTGTGTCAGCTGTAAAGAGATAGAATGTCAATGTGGTTCAATGAAAACCGAAATGGATGTGGTTCAGCAAAGGACTGGCAGAACTGAGTGTTAGATGTCGTTGCTGTCGGGTGGAAAACGTGTAAGTCTAAAATCGTTCCTTTATTATTTAAAAAAAAAAACAGGTTTAAAAAGTGAAAATAGCCGATCTACAAGCTGACGCGTTGTGAGCTTGTAGATCTGCTATGTTCACTACTTTTGTGCGACACTCTTGCGTGATGAAATAGGACATTAATTAACAACAAAAAAACATACAAATTTGAATACAAGGTTTCTGCCCAACAGCAACGATATTCTGGAGACAGGACAGGCTGATCAGTGTGTTACACTCCGAAAGGTAAACAAGGGCTTTGTTTTGTTTTTTGGGGGAGTTCTTCACACTGCAGTCAATGAGAAACCATGACGGTACTTCCACTAACCTCCTCCAATACATGTGTGGTCTTCACTGACCCCTTAGGGTTCCTCGGGTACTAGAGGATACAGAGTGTGTCCTCTTCAGTGAGGTACCATAAAGTGCTCATCTGTTCCCTTTGGATCTGTGACGAACTCCCCAATAACACATTGAATTTAGAGTGCACATGCACCACACCTGAATGAAGTCCTTTGTCTGGAAATAGTTTTGTAGTACTTATGTGGGGAAAGCTCTACATCAAGTACAAGGCAGGATCTCACATGCCGCTCTGTGTATAAAGGGAGATCAGCCATCAAGACTTATTGCTTTGAAGCGGCCCGTCCATAATCATTACTCATGACAGAGCAGCCCATGGGAAGTGGCATCACATGATCGAGTTCATGAAAAATAAAAAATAAAGGGTCTAGGATGAAACACATTCTAGAATGCTGACAACAGTTTTGTATTTATACGCCTTATATATATATATATAAAGTAAAAAAGTACGACAATCTAAAAACCAAAGATATACAGATAAAACCTTCTCCGACATAATATGCTGAAAATGATTATGATTTCTTTTTCTTTTACACACCTCAAAAACGTGATAAATAGAAAAACAAATGTGTGAAATTAAGATATTCAATGTGATAATATGTTCCACTGCCATATTTGGCAAAGAAAAAAAAAAGTGTATATATATTGTACTTTGACAGCCCTACAGCTAAAAAAAGAAAAGACAAAACAACAACACTGTGAACGACAAATTCCTCTAGAGGTTAAAACAATAAACAGAAACGAACAACTCACTCTTTCTATCCCTTCTACATACGGAAAGAAGAAGAAAAGAAAAACATAGTTCAGAAGCAGACGACACAAGCTTTTGGTAATACGCGCTGTACACTTCGTGCAGTATTTGGCATTAATCTCTCATTATGGACTGTTATTAGTGTTTTGAGCTGAGGAACAAAAAGCACCATATCTTGTCTTTTTGCGTCAGTGTGTGATGAATGTAGGCTCCTGGCATTTTCCCTTGACAAGTAAAAAACAGCTGACCAATATTCCACAGCACTCAAAATGTATTGCCATCTAAATTTGCATTTTTCATACAAGAATAATACCCTTATTTAACCCTTTGTTGTTGTTGTGAATTACCCTGAAATAGCAGTGAAAGGGTTTCAATGACCAACACTGTGGAGTCCATTCTTGTGCCACAGGTCCCTAAACTGCGGGATTCGACAAATTCACACCTTCTAAAAACAAATGGGACGACGACGACGACGACTAGGGAAATCAGTTGCTTTAGCTTAATAGGAATTGAAAACGGCATACGTTTGGCCCCTTGTGGCACATGATTGGGCAACACTGTGGCACTATGGACCAATCAGAGTTATTGCTCAAGCATACAAGGATGTAACAACGTAAGGTAGACGTGATTTTTAATTATCTAAAATAATGAATTGTAAATAAATAAATAAAAATGCCAATGTATATTCCAAAGTGCTATAAAGTGAGTCAGTATCAGCCCTATGCAGAATTGACTAGAATATTTTGACTGAAATACCTCAGTATCGAAGTGTGATATGAAGTGGCAAGACCAAAATTCTAAAGCCCCCTGCCCCACCCCCATCAAAACTAAAAAATCCAAACTGTCACAGGCCAAGCCTTCATTTACTTGTACTGTCCCGCACCTTGGGGTGTCTTGACTTTAACACCGGACAGGACAGACAAACAACAGTCATCAGAAGCCTTTTAAGAAGCAGGGTATTTCGATTACTTAAGCTGGACAGCAAGTGATTTGGTTTATCTGTATTAACACTTTTTTTCTCCAAACCAAATATCTTCAGACAGCTGAAGGGCGATGGCCGAGGGAAAACAAAGCTCAAGATTTGAAGACATAAAAACAATCATGCACACAGAGATAACGAATACAGACATGCAGAACAACAGACAGGAAGACAAAGTCACACAGTGTCAAGTCAACATGCATCCGCTCTCTCGCCCTCTCATGCACACACCAGGGCAGGTACATGTTTTGTTTAGGCCATGCTGGCTGGTAAAACCCAAACTGTGCCAGCCATTTTCACCATTTTAACCACCTAAACTCTATACTTGGTTGAATGGAGTCCCTAAGGGCTCTATATATTGACGTATCGGTTTTTGCTCTCCTTCGCTGAAAATAGCCAACAACACGTTATGTCACGTTGTGAGCTTGAAGATAGGCTATTTTCACTATTTAATGTAAAACAGACCACTTAAACCCTTGAAATACAAATAACGTTTGGGTACCTGCCAGGTACACAAACCTCTGTCAAAATGTACCAACGGTGGATAGCGTATGTTTACCAAATAGGGCTGGGCAATATATCAATATCATAATGATATTCTGATATGAGACGAGATACTGTCTGGGGTTTGGGATATCATACTATATCGTGATATGGCATTAAGTGTTGTCTTTTCCTCCCTACAAAGGTTGCATCACAGTAAAGCGATGTGATTTTCTGAACTCACCTGACAGTTCTAGCAGTTCTATCATTTGCCTTTACCCATTCAAGCATTACTGATGACTATTTATCAAAAATCGTGTGTAAATATTTCGTGAAAGCACAAATAGTCATCCCCACAACATCGAGGTATGTCCATATCGCCCAGCCCTATTTCCCCACACACACACACGCACACACGCACACACACACGCACACACGCACACACACACACACACACAGTGCAGAGATACTTCAGGACAGTTAGATACACATATCCCCTTCTCTGAAGAGCACTTTATGCCACATTACAACGTGTTACAATCTGCAGCAGTACACATAAGGTGCACACCTATTGCCTACGTGTGTGTCCTATACACTGGTTTTTGTTCCCGTGCCACTGTTGTACGCAAGTTATCCATCACAAGAAAAGAAAAAAACAGCTGCCAACAATGTGAGGAAAGTGTCAAGTCTTTAACTTTTAAACCACCTGTTAAGAATACATTCAGAATAAAGATAATGGCTGGACAAAGAAGTGTTGAGGTCTCCAGACCAGAGGAGGTGGTGAGGAGGTGTCATGTCATCACAATGTTCTGTCACACCGATCGTATTTATGGTGATCGTTTTGTCGTTTCAATTGGTCGCCTCGAATTCAGAAATATGTCACATTTCCTTGTTCTGGGGTGTGAGCGAGGCGTGCCGGCAGATTGACTTGCCTCTTTATTAGTGCATAGTTCTCGCCGAAAGGGATGAGCATCCACTCGTCAGGAATTTGAGTCTTTGTTCTCAATAGACCGTTGGTCTCGGTGGACCTCGGTGAAAGGTCGGAATAAAAAAAAAGAAAAACCTCTCCAATACTGCGATGAATCGGATTGGTCGGGACACGCATAGTCTGTGTGTTATACATGTACTGTGCAAGTTTACCAGTGTGAATAGAAGCTTGATGGAGAAACGTTCTCACATACTTCTCAGTGCACGAGTGAGGTTGCCTGGCTTTGCACCGTGAATGAAATGTCCCCATGAATTGCAGACGGACCTAAAGCTTGAGCATCCTTACAAATGTAGGAGTTCAAGAAGATGGGAGATGAGTCGGACAAGTCCACCCCAAGTTCAAAACAAATTATTTATCCATCTCAATAATTCTGAGGAAACAATCCAATGAACCCTAATGAATATGCTCTCACCCGATATGTGTGTAGTGATAACAATCAAGGCTCTCTAGCAATTTGAAAGAGTTGCAAATGAACATGCAACTCCATTTTCATCAGGCCTGTGGTTGTCACAATATGGATGACAATATAAAGCCATATATAGGGCCGATGACTCCCAACGCAGATTAATGTAGGTCTGGTCCCAGACCAAGAACATGCCCTTTGCAGGGAAATACTTCCTCCATTTAGGGTGGTTTTCCTAAAGCAGAGCAGGATAGGTCATGTCATCTCCTCTGGGCCTCTGTATTTCCTGCCTCTGTACTTTAACTGTCCAACCAAAGCAGCCTTTACAAACATCCTTTCAGATGAGTTACTGCCGTTTGACTTTGTGGGGCAGAGTGGCACAAAATAAGTTTGCGTAAACCTGTCAGCCTCTGAAACCTAGTACGGACACGATATGCTTGGGCCATCAACTAGGTCCAAACCCTGTAGTACTGTCGGGAATATCTGCCCACACTTCTGTTGTGTTACTGTGGTAACGCAGCAACACAGATTAACATTCTGGCTGTAGGTCGCAAACACTCCGGGTCAGGCATGTGTGTTCTCAGCTGATGATATTTTCTTAGCAACCGGCCAAACCACTGGTGGGATAAAGGGGAAACATCTGAGCAACCCATAATACTCAGGCTCTCCATAGCGACAGTGCAGTCTATCCGAGTGTGGTTTGTACAGTATTTACATACACAGACTGTGTCCACCGTTTAGCTCTGTCTTATATTTCTGCACAGTTAATTTTGTAGAATCCACATTGTTCAAAAAGAAAAATATTTTCTGTCCTTGATATACCGTTTAATCTAAAAGCAAAGTGTATGACGTTGATCATCATACAAAGTAAAATGTGTTAAGTGTTCATTTAACTCTGAAAATGTAAAAATGTATCCGTATGGGTACACTTTCGTACTCAGAGTTAAAAGAACACACACAAACAGAATGTTATTGTGTACGTATTGTGTATCTATTGGCTGTGCAGCCATGATGTAACTTTTGTTCTTTGTCAGCTAATGTTGTGCAAATTCTCGCTTGTAAATCCACCCTCTCAGTGCACGCCTATGCTGTAGGTGGTTGTATGACAGGTAGTGAATGACTGTTATTGCAAGAACGTACCAGAGATATGGCACAGAATGAGACTCCTTCCTCCTCATCCAATCATTTCTACCACTCCTAAATACACACCTCAATCTAAGTTCTGCTATTGCAAACAACCACTTTTGTTTTTTTTGGTTACCCATCTGTCCTGTCCCTTTTTCAGTCCCTCTGTCCATCAAATGTCCTGTCCGTCTCTCTTATCAACGCAATCCCTCAGTCCCAGTGTAGCTGGAGGTCCTGCGCGTCCAGGAAGTCCGTGGGCATCCCCAGGGGCGTGAGGCCCCCCGCGGGACACGGGGGCATGGTGAGGTCCAGCCACTCCATGTTGTCCAGGGTGGGGTCGGACAGGCCCATGTTGAGCGAGGAGGGAGGAGAGGAGGAATCGCAGAAGGACAGTTCCGACGTGTCCATCGGCGAGTAGGGCTGCTGGTCCATGAGCTGCGCCTGCAGCTCCTCCATCAGGCCCAGGGTGCGGGGGTCCGACACGGGGGTGGTCCCACCCAGGGTGCCCTCCAGGAAGGCCTCCAGCTGGTTGTCCGAGGCCAGAGAGGAGAGGCTGGGGGGCAGGCGGGGGTCAGCCGCAGGGCTCAGGGTGGGCGGTGGCGCCACCTGGATCTGCGGTGGCGGCCTGCAGAGGACCGTGTTGACCGGGAGGGTGGTGATGTTGGCCGTCACCGGGAGGGGCTTGGGGAGAGAGTTAGGAGGGTCCCGGTGGATGAACGGGGTGATCTCTGGAAACAAGAGGAGAGGAAAGGAGCTTATTATGAATATAATGAAGATTAAAGGAACAATAGACAACATTCAGGCAGCCACTAGGTGTCGCACTTTTACAACACCCCTGTTGCAAAAGGTTTACGGTTTCCCCTATAAGATGGCAAAGGCAGCAATCATGTAGTTTGCAATATTGTAACGCACTGGCTGAATACAAAATATATATTTAGGGTAAGTATCTTCCTCAAAAACACATTGGTGACCGTCAGCTTTCAGCTTACAGAGGTGAACAAATCATACTTTTATGGTCCCATCTATCAACTGACAGTCTGACAAAATTATTTAAATGATTATTTCACAATCATAATTTTAGGGGAAAGCAATACCTTTATTCCACACCCTTTCAAAAGCTCTGTGGATGTATTCATTTATTTTCTTTATTCATTTTCATAATTTTTGTCCTATATGTTGTTTTACGAGTGTAAAGCCGACAGTTTAGTAAGGATGCTGTCACTGGGGCATTGTGGCCACAGACATGTCCCACAACACATTCACCAGGCTCATTTTGACTTTCCTTATATTACTATCTGTCAGGTGTGTGTGTGTGTGTGTGTGTGTGTGTGTGTGTGTGTGTGTGTGTGTGTGTGTGTGTGTGTGTGTGTGTGTGTGTGTGTGTGTGTACCTCCACTCTCGATCAGAATGTCGAACAAGTCATCCATTTGCTGGCTTGTTGCCGTGGGAACCTGTGAAAAGAGCCTTTCAGTTAGGAAGAAGTGGAGAGATGTGAACAATAGCCTAACGGTACCTCAAGGCTACTGACTGAAAGTTGATAAGGAGAAAAACAGTGTGTGTGTGTATGTGTGTGTGTTTGTGTGTGTGTACGTCCTGTTAGTATTTCTGTGTGCGCAAAAGTGTGTTCTGGCAGTGGCCTGGGTAAGTATTAGTGCATGTGCGTGCAATGCGTACAGAATGTCTTTCAGACCTGTGAGATGTTGTTGATGTGCAAGTTGCGGGTTTGTTTGACCGCGTCCTCGTAGCGTGGAGGCTCTCTGTTCTTAGGGGCCTGGCTGACCAGAGAGGAGGAATGGAGGATGAAGGCAGGCTGGGTTGGAGAGGGACACTGTAGGAGGAAGAATAAGGCACAGAAAGTTGGACAGATTCAGAAAGAAAACAAAAGTAACCACGAGAGCTATTAAAACCCCAACACAAAGTTGCAAGAGAATAAAACCTAAAACATAGATACTGCAACATTCCTTTTACTGTACCCGGGTTGTTCTTTGCTATTTTACTTGTCTAGTATGTTGAAATTGTATGAATCTATTTATTAGTGATTATGTATTCTGTATCTCTGCTATGCCTCCCCCTCCAACACATTGCATTCAGTTTACACACACATTTGCACTCAAAGGAACACAATAAATAAGCTCTTGAGCGTTTTTTTTGTGTTATATCCTTCTGACAGGTCTGTACAAATACTATATGTTCATGTTTATGCATTTTTTGTTTGGTCAATGAAAACATCAATCAATCAATCAATGTACAGCAAGAAAAGAACACACAATATGATTTTTTTCTGAATGTTGTGATGCCCTACCTTTCTGAGCGGGCCGTTGGAGATGATGTGGTTGGGTGAAGCCCGCGGAGAGAGTCTGTTTTCTGGGGAACTGCTCAAGAAAGACTGGGGATTCAACTCAGATCTGCTCTGGTTCTCCGAGCTAGTATTAGTGCGCACTGTCAGGGTCTGTAGGGACAACAAGACAAAGTAGTTAAAGGTAATGCAAGAGAGAGATCAACCAGGTGCTCAATGGAGATAAAAGTTGAGTTAAAAACGTAGATTGGTGCTTCTAGTTATCAACGGGAACCAAAAGGAGGAGAGGGCATAACATCAAGGTACTTTAATCATGTTTACAGAAAGTTTTAAAAGCCAACATGTTTCAACCAGCAACTGGTCTTCATACTTGCCCTGATGAAGACCAGTTACTGGTCGAAACATGTTGGCTTTTAAAACGTTTTGTAAATGTAGTGTTCATTTTATATGGGCTACATAAACAGTATCTTGATTTTACGCCCTCTCCTCCGTTTTCTTTTGAGTGGTCGGATTGCTGCTCTTTTTCTAGTTAAAAGGTAATGTCATCACTTTTTTTCAAAAAAAAACAAACATATATAGTATATATTACTTATAGTACTTTTACTGTATATACATGTACAGTATATATTTTCAAAAGGGTTGATATAAGATGACATGATGTGGGACATCATGTCTGTAATGTACTTGAGTAAAAGAGCACAGTTCACTAAAGTCAAGTATGCACATTTTGCATGAACAAAAGTCATATCCTGCCAAAGTCATAATGGCTGCTAGCTGCCAAAACTGGACACAGAGGTCTGCCAGTGCGCCAGTGACGTGCTGTGTGTCTGACCTGTAACATGTGGTTGTTGTGGTTGGCCAGCTGCTGGCTGGGTGTCGTGTCCATGTTGGTGCTTTGTAGCTGGGCCAGGCCCTGGGCAGGGCTGGACACTGTGGCCTGCAGCATCGGCTGACATTCACATTCAGGGGGTGAAAGAGAACACAATCCCGTGGTCAAACCCTCTGTTTTCAGACACATTATTTCTGCAACTGGCGCTTCACAGTTAAGTAGGACAAACTGCACAACGCAATACTAGGCAATTTAAGATGCGTAAATAAAGCACTTTGTTTCCGTTTTCCCAGGCTTTGCCATCGTAATGGCTGGGTGCTCGATTCCATTTGGCTTTTGTATCGTACTGCTGTACTTTTAAAATGTCACAAAAATATTCAATCCATCAATCAATCAATCGTATGTGTGTATTCCACACGGGACTCCCGAGTGTACAAATGGAACCAAATTTGTACACTCTCCACTCTGAGTTAAATTAACTTTGAGAAGTTTACACAGAGAAGATTACGGTCCCAGAGATTAAAACAATCCTACCAAACGGGTGTCTGTGGCCTAATGCATATCGAACTGGGGGTCCTTGAAATGGAGCATCACTGCACTACACAAATCGATCATTCTTATTTGAGCAATGGCTTTAATAAAAAAAATAATCAAGCACCCCAAAGCTAGAAAGATGATGCTTCGTGGGAATGATATGGGGATAGAATGCTAATGGTATGGTACCTGCAGGTTGACGGTGGTGGTGGGCAGCTGGATGGTGGTGGTGGCACTGCCGGGCAGTGACACGGGGAGCAAGATCTGTGTCGTGGACTGGCCAGCTGTGGTCAGCAGCGTCTGGGTTTGACCCGTGCCGGTCAGCAGGGTCTGTGGCTGACCCAGGACCTGGGACACGCCGCCCTGGTGGCTGATGAAGAACTGCTGCAGGCTGGGTGCTGCCGCCTGTTGGGGCTGCTGAGGGCGAGCCTGGAGGTTGGGGCTCAGCTGAGCCTGGGTGCAGGGTTGTCACGATTACAAATTTAAGTTGACGATTAACTGTCGCTCAAATAATCCTGATTAACGATTTAATTGTGTGTTTGACATTGAACGTTGGAACATATGAATAAAAATGTCATTTCTGTTTGCCTTTTAGGCTTCGTAATAAAAAATTACACAGGGCAATTCAAAATGGAAAAGATAATTGCGATTATCTCAAATAATTGCGATTAGACGATTATGTCATAATTGTGACAGGCCTACCTGGGAGACCAGCTGTGGGCTGTGGGACGTTCTCTGGGCCTGGGGCTGCATCTGGGCGAGTAACCGGGCCGAGGGCTGCTGCTGAACCTGGGGGATCATTTGCGTCCGTTGCTGCTGGGACTGGGGTTGAGGTTGGCGTGAAGGTTTGGCAGAAGACACGGTCACATCCTCCAGCTTCAGAGACCGGGGGGCTTGGAGAGAGATGGGGACGGGAGAGGCAACGGAGGAACAGTTTGACAAAGCCCTGCCCTCCGTTTTGACCAGGTTGGAGTTGAGAGCGGAGGAGGGCACAGAGGTGGGGACCAGGTCGGCTACTCCCTGGCCTCTCTTCTCCACCTCGAGTTGCATCTTGAGCTCCTCCACCAGCCGCTGCTCTTGCTCCAGCTTCCTCATCAGCTCCTCGATCTGCCGCTCCTTCTCGTGCAGCCTCCTGTCCTTCTCTTCGGGGACCCGGCCCGGCAAGGCCATCAGCGGGGAGGATCCGGCCTCCGCCCGACCGAGGATCACCATCTGAGGGTCCGGAGGAGGCGGGGCCTCGGACATGCCCACGTCCTGCGAGACCGGGCTGGTGGAGGAGGAGTTGGCGGGGAAGGGGGAGACCGGAGGAGGGGTGGAGCTCGCGATCTCCGGGGTGACCTCCATGGGGACAGCGGAGACTTTGGAAGGGACGGAGCCGGGTGTAGGGGTGCAGGGGTGCTCCTGGAAGGGTTTCAGTTTCTCCATCAGATCCGTTTTGGTTCCTGACACGGGGAGGCCGCGAAGTTTCAGCTCCATTTTTAACTCAGCCACCTGGAACAGAAGAAACCATCGCATCAATCGACTTTCACCAGTTTTTACAATCAGCCCTTTCTAATCAATGTTCAGTGAGTACCTATTTCACCACCAAAACTAATTTGAAAAGGAAAAATCACACCCTGTGTGAAGTGGGCGGTGTCTTGCTAGCTAATCACAATACTGAATGGAGTCAACCAATCATGTACAAAAAATAAATACATTTATTGAAACACTCTTTATGAAAGTCATATTCTGATGTACAATGACCAATCACAGTGGTTTTAGATTAGTTTCGTCATATGTATCACTAGCCAATCACAGCATGTGTCTTGCTAGCTAATCACAATACTGAATGGAGTCAACCAATCATGTACAAAAGATAAATACATTTATTGAAACACTCTTTATGATGGACGAAACCATAACTTAAAAAAAACAAATTTATGTTTTTTTTAAAGTTATGGTTTCTTATATAGGGCTATGCACATGTGTCATGTGACACTGGCCAATCACAGTCCTGAATAGATTGTGATTGGCCAATCACGGTGCAGGGTTAGGCGGGGTAGAATTTTGGCCAATCACAGTGCAGGATAATTGTACAAATTTCCAAACCTCACTTATAGGGGCGGTTTCACCGCCCAAAAATAAAAGATAGTAAACCTGAAAGTAGTACATATACTGTACATTACATTACATACTGTATGTAGTCAGGCAGTGCACAGTGCTCAAATCCCACCATAACCATAATAACTATGCTATCTCATATGACCGTATTTATAAGTAAAGATTAGAAAATAAAAGAATCTTTGGGGCCTATCAATGGCATAAAGTTGAAGATGTTCACCACAGTATGGTTGCTTCCCCTATACACTCTTCACAGTCTTCACAGAACAGTGAAACTTCACAGGCCAACAGTGGAAACATTGTGTGGAATGACAACAATAGCATAGCAGCCCCAGCCATAATGCTGGCTTCGTGTCATTTCAGAGAGAACACAGACACACGCACGCACGCACGCACACACACACACACACGCACGCACAGTAAAATCACAATCATTGTCAAATTTGGTCATTTGTAACTCAGAGCACAGTACTGGCATCATAGCCTGGCCTCCAAGTACTCTGTCAACAGTACTTGACATCATAGTAAACTGCACACTATATATAATATACAGCACTGTTTTCCAAAAAGTGGGTCTGGACCCATTTGTGGGTCACGGACACATATTTATGGGTCACGAGTAAATAAAAATATATACATTCTCCTATACATTCCTCCTGTACTCCTATACATTTTGTTTTTAATTTATTATTTTTTCTTATTATTTCAAAAGATTTTCAAAACAATTCCCAAAGAAAAAAAATATGTTTTTTCAAAAGAATTTCATACATAAAAAAGAAAAGAAAATAAATCAAATGACAAAGAAAACAAATATTTTTTATAGAAAACAAATGTTTAAATAAGTAGCCAATTATACAAGCTCCTAACGTGTCGCGACGTGACTGCTACTTTCACTAGTTTGGGTCCCGGGCAAACGTACATCTTTTATTTTGGTTCTCGAGTTAAAATGTTATAGAACGACTGCTATATGTCATAGAGTATATATGTTACAGGGTGAATGGAGAACCAGGTAGATTGAAGAAGGCGCGTTCGTTTTTACCACCCACCCAGCAATTCTGTAGAAGCAACACTAGAGGGAGCCACAAGCCAGGCTTGTGCACAAACATATGGCTGCGACCACACACACACAGTCTCACACACACAGTCTCACACACACACACACACACACACACACACACACACACACACACACACACACACACACACATGCTTTTTTTGGTTTATTGAAAGCAGGACTGTTAAGATACTTTTATTGTGTTCTGGCTTTTGTTTTACTTTCTCCCTGACACACACACACACACACACACACACATACACACATACACACACACACACACACACACACACACACAGTGATCCATGAAAATAACTATTCTGTCCCTATCGGTTTACAACTCAAACGGCGCTGAGTCGACAAGTGGAGCATCGGCCGGTCAGCGCGGGCACTCACGCCTGGAGGCGCGAGGGCGCGCTTCCTCGGCCTCAAGCTCCACTTGTCGGCGCGCCTCCGTCGTGGACAAGCGTGTGCGTGTGCACGCGTGTTCAGTGTTCCCCTAGCGTAGCTTCCTGGTTGCTATGTGGGGGGGAACAACAAAAGACAGGTCAAAAGCACATCAAAGCCCCGCCTCTCCGCGTTCTCCTTCTCCTCCTCCTCGGAGGAGGACGGTTTATTTCGCGAGGAGGAGCTCCTCCTCGCCTCACGTAATAAACCCCCGCCTCGCAGTGCCGCGTCCTCCTTCTCCTCCTCCTCCTCGCGAGCCTCGCTAATAAACCCTATCTCGAAAAGCCCCGCCTCGCCCCGAAGCCCCGTGCCTAAAAACGAGCGCTCTGTCTTCAATCTACCTGGTTCTCCATTCACCCTGTGACATATATACACAGCGAAAGCATGATGAGGTCTTGATACCTTCATCTCCTCCAGGTTGGCAGGCAGGACGCCCGGCTTGCGGTTGGACAGGGTGGAGGTGCTGCTGGGCCGCGGCTGGACCAGAGTGGAGGGCGGAGGGGGTGGAAGAGGTGCAGTCGGCAGGGAAACCATGATGGAGGTTGGCAGGCCATTGGCACCGGGGCTCTGAGCCTCTGCCACAGGCCTGCAGTGAGGGAGGGAGAGAGAGAGGATGAGTAAAACGAAAGAGGAAAACGAAAGAGGAAAACGAGGAGAAGTACAGGGGAGATGAGAGACAGTGAGCAGGAAGGGGGTATAAAGTGACAGAGGGAGGGAGAGCGAGAAAGAGTAAGGGATGTGAAGAGAGAGAAGGAGAAAGTGAACGAGATATTGGAAAGAAGGGAATAAGAAACGTTTAGGGAGGGAGGGAGAAGAAGATATGGAAAAAAGAAGGGGGAGACCGAGAGCAAGACAGAAAGAGAGAGAGACAACAAGAAATGTCAATTTACATACTAGTACAACAGCCTGGGATGTTTCAGAGAATTACTAGCCTTAGTTACCCGCAGACCAACAACTTTATTTGTGTGAGAGGGAGAGACGCAGATAGAAAGTGAGATAAGAGAGAGAGAGGAGTTAAAGAGAATGAGAGATAGCAAAAGAGAAAAGTAGAAGAGATAAAAAAAACTCCTCTCTCAATATGAACAAACTGTCCTCCATCCTTCACCTCGTGCCTCATTGGCAGAGGTAGTCAATGGAACCACAGCACCTGAGCACCGTTCAAAGGCAGCCAGGCCATGAGGGGTGTTCGTTCAAAACAGGCAAAAACATCCTGTCAGATATCAATATGTTTTGACAGAGCGTTGTTATTGGAAACTACTAGCTAGTGGCCCTCGGGATTGCTGAAAGCAATATTTGGTGTTTTGGCCCACTTTGTTCTGCTCGGACAAAAAAGGCTGGAGCAGAGAGGATTTTCTTTTTTTCCAAAGCCAATCAAAGCCAATATGGCGTTTCGAAGGTAAGACCTTCTCCATAACCGTCTTGCCAACATCGCTATACCAGAAGTAGTATAGATTACAGATAGTTCAGACATAAGTTTAGAAAATCTAGGTTCAGTGGGCCTTGAGGTGTAGTGGTCAAAGTTTTAAAAGTGTGAACATACTTTAAAGGTGCAGGTAGTATAGTCTGGTAGTTGTAATGCTGTTGTTGCTGGCTCAGGATCTGCAGCTGGAGGAACAGCTGTTGTTGCTGCAGTAGTCTGGCGTAGGACGAGTCCATTTGAGCCTCGGTGACATCTAGCTTCTGGTCTGGTGGAACATACTGATGGTACTTCAACTTCCTCACCCTGGGCTTGAGCTCCTTTCCCTTTTTGCTACGGCTCTTCTCCGATGGGTGCTTGGGCTGGCTTTGCTGTGGAGGACGTGGAAAGTTGGAGAAAACAGGACATTGTTTTTACTTAAGAGGATTGAACTGCAGATGATGCTGGGTTTTACTGAACAATCTCTTACAGTAAGAGTCCAATAACGGTGTGGCCTCCCAGTCGCATAGCAAGTTCTTAGGTGTGAAGTTTGTGTTTAGTTGGCTTAATTGCTTAATTGTCAATAGATTAAATATTTACTCTTTGTATTCACTGTTACCAGATTTAATCCCACTGTTGTAGGCCAACTGACACTGTGCATATGTGTATATCGGTCTCATAACCAATGTCTGTAAATGTATCCATTCATAGGTGGTAAATGTATAATATTGTACAGTATACTTACTGTATATTTGGCTATTTATTTTTATTCCATTAAAGATGTTGTCATATTCTTATCTCTCTACTCTTTACCCGCAGTCCCACACCTATCCTATTTTTCATGCTGTCTGTCAAGTCAGTCAGTCAGTCAGTCAGGCATCATTATGTTTCTCTTTAGTGAGAACATGCACAAGCTGCACAAGCCATGATTTGTCTACTTTTGTGGAGACTGTACAGACAAACTCTGTTCTAGATGGCGAGGCTGAAGCTGAAAAAAAAAACTAAAACAAAAACAAAAACAATGCCGTCTCATACAGTATCTAGAAATGAAAATAGCTGTTGCACAGTAACCTGTCAGTTTGGTCTCTGAGATGTTTATTCTTCAAGGTCTCACAGGTTGTTGTTTTGTTGCACACACACACACACACACACACACACACACACACACACACACACACACACACACACACACACACACACACACACACACACACACACACACACACACACACACACACACACACACACACCTTCTTCAAGGTGAAACATCATCTGGGTGTCATAGCACCTCGGAAACATTTATTTTCCGTGTGCATTCCTTTTCAAGTTTAATGAACCAAACTATTGAAATTCTCTTTTCAGGTTTCAGCCAAAATAATCTAAATAAAATGAATGCACACCTCCTCCCAAATAACATTTAATTATTAATCAATTCAGTGGTTATATGGCTTGATGATGAAAAGAAAATCCTTACTTTCACCAATGTCGGACCAGGTTTTGAGGGAGCAACCGTGGTGATTGGCTGAGCAGGGGCGGCAACTGGGCGACTCACTGGCTGCTCATTGGTGCAGAGGACTTTCAGGAAGTCAGCAGCCCCTTGCGTAGTGACTGGTAGGGTCTGAATACGTAAGGAATATACATAAAAGAACATCACTTTTTATGTCTGTGATCAATAAGATGTACTTACATCTTGTGATCTCTTTTTGACATAACTGATGAAATTTTGCTCTTTTGCAAGATTATGCAAACACAATTATTCATCAGAATGTTCTATGAAAATCATGTGGATTCTTTGACTGTGGTTCCTTGCAACTGTACACGACTGTGAACATTTTGTTCAAGGCGTTGCAATCAGGCAGCTGTGGCGTTGCCCTCTGACTGCACATCTGTATTACCTGTACAAGGGTGTGGGGGATTGCTGGAGGAGTCAGGGTGATCGCTGAGGAGGGGGTCTCCGGTGTCCTGCTCTCCGCAGGTGAGGGAGCTGAGATCTGGGATTCCTGGCTGGCAGGCTGCTCCGGGGATAGGGGGTCACAACTGTCCTCGTCAAACACCTTGGGGTAGTTGACCTGGCCTGGGACAACACGGATGGTGGACAGAGCAGGGGGGTCAGACATGGTCATATAGTTTTTTCTTCCATCTCATCACCTTCGACTGTCACACACCATTGACACACCTAGTATGCACTAAATACCTAAATTGTATAAAATAATATAGTTTGTTAGCAGTAGTTTTTAACATGAATTAGCTTTAGCACAGCAGATCTAGACTAGTATTAATATTTCAGTGGTAGTTTTATATACTTTAACAGTGTCTCATGCCCATGTAAGTAAGTACTGTAGTAAGTAGCCTTGGGAACCAACTGTTCCCGAGCCATGTGGCCCATAGTCTCGTACCCATCGTCCCATCTCCCTCACCGATAATGGCCTCTTTGAGGGTGGAGTCTACGGGCAGGATGTTCTTCTCCACCAGCTCCAAGGGACCGGGCCGCTGGGCTATCTTCTCGTTCAGGTTGTCAGCCAGCCGAGCCCTCTTCAACCTCATCTGGGTAGCCTGCAACGAGGGCTCTGCTCCCGTCTCTGGTCGAAACAAACACAAGATACTAAGATACAGTCGAACTCATAAGTATGGATAGTTTGGATTATTTACTGCACTCATATGCATAATTGTATCTATTCTGGCTACGCAGTATTTCATTTATTTTTGTAGCAAAAGTGGGTGGTAGTCATTTTTCAGCTCCCAAGCAGCCCCATTCATCCTTTTCCTAGTGTGGGACTTTAGGGGGAAACAATTGCCTTTAGTCAGCATCACATTTCCTCTAGTAACACCTTGCCTTGCAGCTAAATTAGTATTAAAGTCTCTCGACACTTGCATAATTCTGGGTTTTAAAGGGGCAAGGTGAGTGCTATTTAAACAGGCGGATCCAGTAAATAAAGACAAATGTCAGTCAAAGACCAGTACCTTGGAGGATGTGCATCCTGACCAGCTCTGCTCGTTCTGGACGACTGCGGATCTTATGTTTCAGGAAGTTCTCCGTCTGAAGCAACAAACAACAGAAACAGCTCAGAGAAGCTACATCAGTCTCAAATGTCTCCCTTCAACACCTGAATCACATAGCCTTGATGGCAAGAATATTTCCTTTCACTGCAATAAAACAAAAAAATACTGCAACAAATGTGAAATCACAGGCTTGTCAAGGCATTTCTTTGAATGCACACAATGAAAGTTCTGAATGCACACAATGAAAGTTCTGAATGCACACAATAAAAGTTCTGCTTGCATAAAGGCTTTGAGTGTGCAATTTCTTCTCGTTTTTTTTCTTTTTTTAATAATACGCGACCAATCTATGAGCTCACAATGTGTCGCAACAAGCTTTTAGATCGCTATTTGACATATAGGGGTTAAGTGGTTAAATACATGCTGTATGTCTTACCCTGGCTCTCTCCAAGCTGCGTATCTGCCCATGGAAAGATGCCGGACTCTTTAAAGCTGCACCAGAAACACACAGCAGTTACGTGAACACACATGTCCAAACACGATGCGTGACTGAAAAAACATACTGTAAACATTGTTCTATCAAACACACTGTGTTTGTTTATCGAATAATTTAATCGCACCCATCGGTATGAACTGGGGTCCTTGTTTTGTTGGTGTTGTACGTACGCCAAGCTAATCGCGCTTCTGCTAGTTAATTTTGAATAAAACATGAAGCAAAATGGACAAAAACTAAACAAACAGCAGCTGCAAAATCATAACAAAGATGGGGAGATAATACGTTTAATCTGCGAGACGAGATTGGGGCTTGTGAAAATGTCTCCCCCAAGAAAATGGTGTTAAGAAGTTAGGTAGGCTGTTGTGTATGTGTGTGTGATGGGAAGTGTGGCAGCAGTGGTACTTACGTGGCATTATGCCTTGGTCCACCAGTTGCTCTCTGGTACGCCTTTGTTGCAGCCTCAACTGTAGAACTGGAGGAGGGAGGGAGAAGGGGGTGAGAGAGAGAGACAGAAAGAGATTGTAAAGATTTAGTTGGTATCATAGGTTGTCAATCATAGAAGTATCATAACATAATAATCAGCAGCAAAGATTACATGCACACTAGCAAACCTTTCTTGGCTGGATTAATCCTGTTATGTACGACAAAGGCAACGCCTCGACCTGAGTCAATGTGATAACCTTTACCACAAAACAACAAACATTTGACTAAACGCTACTGACATTTTTCATCTGATATCTAAACAACAGATGGCTGAATCAAATAATAGTCACATCCGCTCTGTGATCGTTTGGGGGGAATGTGTGTTTTAAACAGTGTAAACTACATACTGTGCCCTATGACCAAAAGTCCCTTTCTAATTGGTGTTTCTAATTACTGACCTTTGTGCCAGTAAGTGAAAATATTCATGCTACAGCTATGACATTCTAGACAATTGTGTGCTTCCACTTTCGTGGAACAGTTTGCGGAAGGCCATTTCCTTTTCCCGAATGACAATCCCCCTGTGACCAGAATAAACAGAAAAGGCCTGCACACTGACAAAAAATGTTTAGGCTCTTTCGATGCAAAACTTTTTTTATTTACAAAGTGAAAAAAGTGGATGTTTTGGTCCCCAGACCAAATTATTGCTTATTATTAACACATTCCTACTGCTTTGTCACTATAATATGTTATTCAACAAAGAAAACGGTTCAATAACATTGTACAGAATGTACAAGACAACTTGCTCTTATTTTGAAGTCAAATGCTTACTTTTGGATGACTTAACGAATGTGCTAAGCTTGCAGCGCACACGGAAACTCGCTGATCACTCAATGTCAATCGAACTATTTATTTTTTAGTGAAAGTCTACCAGTCTTGGATTCCTGCCATGAAACTGCTGTTCATGGGCCCTGGATCATCACTGTCCTATTATCATATACTGTACATGTATGGACAGTTTGTTCTCCTCATTCATCTCAACCAATGATCTGTCTTGCCTCTGCTGATTCCCCCTGTTCGCGTCCATGGCAGGGCAACATATAGGGCCGTGTTCCAGGCAGTGTTTTACTGTGTGTAAAACAGAAGATTGCACCTCACTGTTCTCTCATTGGGTCCACTTTAAATCAGACAGAAGTCTCTTTGATTGTTCTCTCAATAAACTGCTTCTTGGCATGTCAAGTGACTATTTCAGGAGGATATATCATTTCAAAGCCCTCTTCAAATTCAAATGATGCTTCTTCTTTGGCCTGACTTGGTATGCTTGGGCGTCCATTTACGACATAAGAAATTAGCATAGAAATGAGCTCTGCCGTTTAGGTAGTTAGTTATTTTTTTTAATTATTTAATATCTATTTCTTAAGTTTCCTGAAACGTTCCATCATGAGACTGTTGAGACTTGAAGTAGCTAACTAGAAGTTAGTTCCAAATGTAAACAAGGATGAACAAGCATTCTTCTGTTCTTCTTTTCCACAATAAAAGGTATTTTCTTGAAACCTTAGTTCTTCTGAATAGCCTTTGTCTGTTTTCCTTTGTGTTTCCTCAGTTATAATGACCTACTATATGATGCCCTTAGCAACTGTGTAGCAACCAGTCCTGGCTAGCAAGCTCATAACAGCTATAAAAGACAGAGCTATTAAAATATTGTCCTCCTTAAAAATGGTTAATTCTTCTTCCTTGTGCTCTCCTCTTTCATTTGCAAAATGTTATATATGGCAGAGTGTGGGGGCACAGGGGGACTGTCATTCTGGAACAGGAAACGGCCTTCCGCAAACTGTTGCCACATTGGAAGCACACAATTGTCTAGAATGGCATATAGCTGCTGTAACATTAAGATTTCCATTAACTGTAAAAGAAAAAGAAAGGAAAAAAAGGAACACTAATTAGAAGAATCATTCATTATAAAGGGTGTCCACTGACTTTTGGTCATATAGTGTAAGACCAATACTGTGATTATATTGACAGTGTTGAGTGCAAGTAAGTAAACACACTCAACATCAATGCCAAGAGCTGTTTTCTGGGTGACAGTACACAGAGAACATGGAAGAATGAAGACAAAATAAGAGGAAGGAGTGAGTGAAAAAGGAGGACCCCATTTTAAAAGGCTTTTGGTGAAGCCTTGTTATACTTTTGTCCCACTAACATCCAAAAACCTTCATTCCTTTCCCTGCATACTCGCCATTACACAGCCATAGCATTCTCACTATGTGTCAGACACATGAGCGGTCCTGTATGGCTCTATAGGCAGAGCATAGAGCTAACGGTGAGAGGTTTAGGGGTTGCCAGCGTCAGATACACATGGAGCAACAGCACCCTGGAATCTCACAATGTTTTTTTTCCAGAAGGGGTACATTTTAAGGGCCATCCACACCAAGCACTATACGCTATATCTTTCACCATTGTAATTGTCATAGTTGTGTGGTGTGGACTCTGCCATCCACTTGAATGATTATTAAAACTCTATAACTAGTTATAATGCACGGTGTTGATGGCCCTTATTATGGGCAAGTTTGGTGCAATGTATTTCTGGCATTGAGTATGAGCAACAATGAGCAAAGAGGGCAAGAGAAAATAGAAATCCATGATGTAATGTAATCACACAACATTTTTTATTTGACAGTTGGATTTGTCAGCTGGAGTGAAAATGGATTAAATAATATGCTGCTGCTATCGCTGAGATCTTGGCCTACTTTTTATTCAAAGGGTACCTTTTTTTAAATAATCTTTTTAATCCACTGTAATTTTATCCATGTGTATTGTACTGTATGCTTATGTAATAGTCTGTTTAGTTACCAAAATAAATCCAGTAGGTCCAGCAAGACTTTTCAAACAACTGGCAAAAATAGTTGTAGCTAAAACACTCCTAGTTTTATACTGTATATTTTATTAAATATGTGTCTTCCAAGCCCAGATGAAAGGGCCTGCTGAGGACAGGCCACCTGACCAATTCCCAGCAGGGTTTTAAGTAATCAATGAAGTGTGCAAGCACTATATTCCTAATTATATTCCAGTAAAGATTCTCTCTGATCCAGACTGGCTAAACTTGTATATGGGTTTGAGTGAAACATTTGCTGTCCAATTTGCCAAAAACTATTGCCAGTGTATCATCACCTTCACACTGTCAGGGATATTCAGGGATAGACAAGGTTCCTCTCCCATTGAGATCGACCTTGCTTCAAATGCATGCACTCATCATCATACTGTAAAGCACTTTGGATAAAAGCTTCCAGCAAATGGAATGTTATTATATTACTACACCACAATACCACAGACACATCTGTGTTAGGGGCAATTTGGGTTGCACAGAGAGTTGAAAACAAAATCACAACAGAAGAGTTAAAGGGTATAACAGTGAAAAACTGTTTTATATATCAAAAAATATATATCAGAAAAATTTAACAATTGATTTTCAAAACCTTTCCATAGCTTTTCCGAAATGTTTTACCTCATTTCCAGGCCTATAGCAATCATGTGGTGCAATAATGTTCTATCAATGCCCCAAGCGAAGGCGTCACGTGACAAAAAACAGATCTACAAGCTAGCAACGTATCAAGGTGCAACGTTCATGTAACGTTAAACAAAAACAATCTACTGTATATCCAAACATTTTCCAAAACTTTTGATTCATTCCAAACCTTTTCCAGGTCTGGAAAACAGTTTTTCTAATTTCAAAATATTTCCAGGTATTTCATGACCGTGGGAACCCCGAAAGTGCTATACTTGCGACGTCCTGTCCATGCTGGGTTTCATGGTTATGCAAAATGTTGTGCTTAAATTCTGTGAAGAGCAGTTTACAAATACCAAATACTTCATACATTTAGATTTTACTGCTTTGTGGTTTAGGGGTGATGTACGGACTAGCCCTTGGGGGACTTAGCATCACATTTTTGACTGCTGAAACGTTTAGCAATTTATGTCACACAAATACACTGAACCATATGCTCCAACGATACTGAACCTGATGATAGATTGAAATGAAACACTTGTCAACTGTACAACTATTTAACCAACATCTGTTAATCATTTCAAAAGCAAGATGATCAAGTTAGCTACAGTAGATTAAACTTAACTTAAAAAAAGTAGTATGTAATATTAGAAACCATCAACATACATGACTAAATCATATTCATTCAAGTTTTTCATATTTTGTTGTACCGATTTATTTCAGTATTGCCAGGATACATAATCTTCTCCACAATTATCTGGCTAACTTTCTAATCCTGCTTTGTGGAATACAATTGTGACCATCTCACTTCTACTAACTATGCTACCAACTTCCCAAGAAGTTGGTAGCATTTAACTCTATAAACATATATACCTACACCACAAATTATATTGTTCCCCTAACACTAAAAGCAATGTTGTATAGAGCTGTACTGTATATAGTTATTTCCAAACACTGGTTGGTAATTCAGTGGTCTGAAAGCACATACATACATGCTGTAACATAAATAAATATAATTTAATTATAGAGTACAGTCTAGACCTGCTCTATGTGATAAGTCCCTTTAGTTAACTTCAGTTGCCTTTTTGGGGGGGAGGGGGGTCATTTCAGCAAACAACAGACCGTTTCTTTTTTTTACAGCTTATATAGACTATAAACTGAATGTGTATGTTTTCACACCACCATGGTGCTGAATAAGCATATTGTCAGAGGCCAGATAAACACAACTGCATGCATGATACAGTCACAATATTCAAGACCGCTTTCTAATCCTTCATTCTTATAACTTTCCACTGTAAAAGCTCAATTAAAATCACCTGTCTACTTTTGTGCAAATTGTACTTATATTGGTCCATAAGTTTGCTTAGCTAAACATCTGTGCAATGCTACACAGGACTTAAAATACACATGTACATCCCCTAGAGAAATCCACTTAAAGCCTATTCTTCTAAACATTTTGATCCAAGCGTTTTTGTTTTGTGATGGCCGTGAACGTTCTGAAAACCCATGACGAGTCACAGTCAGGTCTCACCTGCACGGAATCTGTCGTGACAGTCAACAGGGTTCTCCACCTCCATAAAGGCCATAGTCCAAGTCTCAGAGGACCACTTAGAATCACCACATTACTTCCTACATGGAACAGTGTCACAATATTCCGCCATATATACAGCCAACTGGACCGTCAGACGGTCTCCAGCTCTGGGAAGTCCCTCCGCTATTTGGTCCCCACAGAACCGGCTACTGTTCCACAACCTCAGCATGTAGTCTGTGCCGATCCACACTGATGGAGCTGCACCAAGAGAATCCACAGCGCTACAAAGCCCCTGAGTGTTCCTAAATACCCAGAGCACACGTGCTAAGCCTGTCCTTTCTCTCTCTCTCTCTCCCCCAGTCTGTCTATCGCTCCCTCTGTTTGTCTTTCCTCACTGCTTCTTGTTTTTCCTATCAAGCGGCCACAACTGCCCTCCCCTTTCACAGTTTCACTTCTCCCTTTTAGCCTTTCTGCTACCTCCCTGACTTATATTTAGCCAGTTTGAAATGGTTTTAGACATTTTCCAAACGCGGTTGCGTAAAAGTGGGTCAACATCTACGACCTACTGTTTTTAAGTGGCCAACATTCCTTTATAAAAAGGTGTTTTGTGATAATGAAGCAATCTCCCAACACTCATCATGTTCACACTTTGTGCTCCCCTCTCTGGAAGGTTCCACTGAAGTAAAAACAGATGCCCAGCGAGCAGAGGGACGGCCGCGGAATGGCCAAAATGTATTTGAATTTGGCAGCAGTTTCAGACAACACTATTTTAATGTATGGTTGCAGCATCACTTATGTGGCGTGGCAGTGGATCGGGAGGTAGAGTGGCCATCTGCGAATAGGAAGGTCCCCACTTCTATCCCTGGCTTTGTGTCGAGAACTCGAGATGTCCCTGAGCAAGACACAGGACCCCTAATTGCTCCCTGTGTGCTCTCATGGAGCAGCACACTGCTCCTACTAGTATGGGCCAAATGCAGAGATGTGATTTCCCCTCAGGGATCACTACAAATACAAATTGTTAAAGCCTTTTTATCACTGCCATATCGCACGGCATGTTTTTTTTTCTTCTTTAAGTCCAACCTTGCATGCCAGCATTTCTGCTGCTATAATGTGAATTTGGCTTCAACACTTAATTAAACTCACTGACAAGGCTCTTCCTGGCTTCGTGTCCTCTTGTTCCTTCGTGTCCAAATGTCCTTGAGCAAGACACTGCTGCAGATTTGAGGTGTTTATTGTAACAGTTTGTCTGTTTTTAAGTGACCCACACAATGTCACATACAGAGGAACTTGTCCAGCTCCAGCAAGTAACCCCAGAGGTAAAGATAAGACGTTCAAGTCAGAACTGATGGCAAATGTGCCGATAACCAGAACCACATGTCATTACCTGTTGAAATGACTGGTACATTCGACAGTTTCACCAAGTAACAATTTCCAATAACTAATTACAAATACTTCAAGCAATACAGCACAGTTTGAACACCGACGTGTTATGCGCCATTTGTAAAAATTTCCTATTTATGTAAGATTATAAGGTGATATAATCTCTGCAGCAATACGTGCTATAAAATCTGGTTTTGCCCTTTATAACTAACAGGCATTATCAAACATTTACCAGCAACTGGCTTGTGTTGATTTCCCACCCTGGCACACACACACACACACACACACACACACACACACACACACACACACACACACACAAGACTGGTGACCTCACAGCAGTTCAGCTTGTGGTGTATGCGAAGGTGAGACATTCTGACAAAGACTGACCTTCATTACTACACCACTGTTTCCCGTACAAACTTGATGAGTTAGCCCCTAGGGCATGGACAACAGTGCAGGCATGCATGCCATGAATTCACATGTGATATAATACTGTCTGGCCTCTCTCTTTTATTACCTGGATTTTCATTCACACTGATTCAAGCCACTGGCCTTCTGAGGACAATGTTAAATAGCATTTTAAAAAATCCATTAAGATACAGAGAAACAGCACTAGTGAAAAGTGCCAGTAGAATATTTATTTTCAATACAAATTGGTAGTTATAGGCACTCAACAAGCCCCAATTACCATCCCACCCTTTACGAAAGCTCTAATTGGCCCTATAATTAAGGGGCAAAAACAAACAATTGTACCTGATTAATCAGGAAACCAACCTGCATCCTCCACACACACACACACACACACACACACACACACACACACACACACACACACACACACACACACACACACACACACACACACACACACACACACACACACACACACACACACACACACACACACACACACACACACACACACACACACACACACACACACACACACACACACACACACACACACACACACCTGACCCAACCCCATGCCCTCTGCTCCAGACAGATGACTTGGTGGAGGTCCAAGGCTGCGGGCTGTGTACATGATTATGTGTGGCCAGTCACCTGAGTGTTACAACGCAATACGACAGGAGGAATTCTGCAGTTGGCAAAAGGACTAAGCGGGCTTACTGGGTAGGAAAATATTAGGTATGCATACGTATTTGTGTGTGTGTGTGTGTACAGCACACGTTGTATCCCTGGAGGGGAAATGAGTGGAGCAAATATGATGATGAGTTCTGCTACTGTTGTCATTCCACAGAAGTTTTCCACTGTCAGACAGACAGATAGATTAGTCTGTGAAGTTTTACTTCTAGATCATCTCTTGTCCTAGCCTGGTAAACCCTCCCTCCGGAAATCTCATTTCTATTTGATTCCAGGAGTGAGTCTGGCCTGATAGCCCATTCTGCAATATTGGCTGTGGGCTGGAGTTGGGCGGGAGTAATAACGTTGACTGACAACCCCTTCAGCCAATGATAATTTTTCCCCTTCAGCCAATCAGCAGTTCACCAGTCTAATGTGACGCAACGGGACTTTTGAAACGGCGATGCCCAAAATGGGTTGCCTTATTCGGATACATGGGTGTCACTACCCGCCCCTACCGGTTCTCTAAATTTTTATTTTCAAATAGGCTTTGTCATGATTAATTGACCACATATATGAAGTTAAACAACTAAATTCTATCCAAACGATTTATTATAAGTAAATTCCGTGCCTCAAAATAGAAGTTAGAGAGCTTTTTGAAGTAAAAAAATAGCGGAGAATATAGCGCACAAGAAAAAGATGGCTGCCGTTCGTGTTTTGGGCTCACTCGAACTCGCCACCTGATTGGCCAACGTAAGCTGTCAATCACAGAACAATGAGCGACGACGCTGATAGGCTCGGCCGTTTGGCATACAATTGGCATACACAGCCAATATTGCAGAATGGGCTATCAGGCCAGACTCACTCCTGGAATCAAATAGAAATGAGATTTCCGGAGGGAGGGTTTACCAGGCTACTCTTGTCCTGCCATGAGTATTGCAGGTAAGGTAGTCAGTTTATCTTTATCTTCACTGATGCAAATAAATGTGTATTTCAGAGTTGTTCAAAGCTACTTTATTTCATAGCACACAAACATGGAACGGCTTTAGCTCCCCATTTATGTGGAAACAAGTCAGCTGTGTGTCTACGAGAGACCTACTGTATAAAGACAGCTCTGGCGCTGTGCTGTCGTTCATTTCCGATGGCAAGGTAGCGCTCTCCTGACCCAAAACAGTGACCTGTTGGCAATTGCGATGCTACCTTACTGTAAGTTATTTCCATTTGGCAGGAGTCAGACAATAATTTTGAATTAAAGGCCATAATATACAATAAAAATATACACTAGTAACAAGATATGCAATCATTATCACATAGGAAACTAAAACTAAAACTTCTCATTTCAACACCAAAACCATCAAATGTCCAGATCAAAACACCACTGCAAAATTAGACACAGTTAATATGCTACACACAACAGAACGACTATGGCGAGCTCACTGATATGGATTTCAACACTGTCCGTGCCTTTGTGCCATTTTACATCTGTGTCACATTCCACAGCTGCTTGGCATTGGCTTAATACAAATATTGACCACTTAAGCCCTATTTTATAATAATTTCTTAATAATAGCCACGTCGCAATGCTACAAGCCTGTGGATCTACTCTTTTAGCAATTTTTCAAAACGACATTGATTGATCATGACAGTGATTAAAATAAACTTGAGTACAACCAAGAAACATTGTATAGCACTTTTTATAATTATGCTTTATCAGTCATATAAAGGTCAAATACATTAAAACAAGACATCATTTGGAGAATGTACTCTACCTATATCAAAGTAGCCAAATCTCACAGTCCTAATCACCATTGCTGACTGCCTACAAAGGAGCTGGGACTTTCCCCGCTGATCAATATCACAGTGGTTGAACGAAGCTTAATCAGCGATCTGATCTCCCAAGTTCATCTAAGCTGTGATTAGGAACTGGCAACCCCTGTGGCAGGTCTAAAGCCCTGCTATTCATCGCCGTTCATCCATCATTGTCTCGGTCGGACCTGTGAGGCTGCCAAAACGGCGACAATGTGATGTGAGTAATGGGCAGCTAGCGTGCAAAGCCAGCTACAGAACGGCAGGCTTATAATTTCCGAGTGTGTTGCATACTGTAGATGAGCTTGAGGGCTCTGTTTAGGAGGTAGAAAGTTTGAGTGGTTGGTTGGTTGGTTGGTTGGATTGACATGTCTTCTTTGTGTATGTTTGACCGAGGATATAAATTGGTTATGCATTAGATGTATGTGTGCAGTGCATGTGGAAGTGTAATGGAACTGGATGATTCCGATCAATCCCAATTATTTTGTTTCAAAAGTTTTTTATTTAGTCCGTTTTTTGTTTTAATCATCACATTTAGTCCCGTTGAGTCATTTAACCGTTTTTACCTTGACAATAGACAAAAAACATCAGCACCAAAATCCAACAACACAAAATCATCCAAAAAAACTTAGTCCAAGCTAGTGAAAACAATTGGAGGTTTAAGACTGTGTGGGCTAAACTTTGTTGGTTGGTATGTATGGTCACACTGTGCAACTAAAATAAAGGTTATTAAGGTCTTATTGGTCCTACCAGATCATTTTCAGAAGAGGACGATGATAAGTTTAGTTAAAGTAGAAAACCGGCACTCATTTGTGGATGTGCAATTATTACTGACTACAATGTAGTCAACTGAAGCAGTAAAAGCCTCACCGCCTACTATATCAATGGAGAATTCGGAGTTCTTCTCACAGAGCTTTACCGACAGTGGCAACATAGACCAGCATGCATTGTGGACGCGGTTCCCATTAAAGGGACGTACAGTACTGTATATTTACACAGAAGAAGCTGCAGACCACAGGACCAATGCAAAGGAAGCTGAAGGAAGTTGAACATCCAAATATAGTTTGTGTGTTGGTTGGGTTACTTCCTTCACATTCTTTCTGTGTTCTGCAATCTGCAGCCACCTATGGTAGTCGGAACTGGTTGTACTATAGTTCTTACGTCACACGGTGATGTCAGAAAACTGTACGACACTGGGTAGCTGTAGTACAGCTACAGATACAGAGAACATTGTGGCCTTCATGGACATCAAAATAAGGTTAACCCTGGTGCCCCTGTTTTGGGAATGTCATTTCAGGCTAGAACTTTCATCGTATGATGAAGTATATAGGGGTTAATCACTTGAACCCCATCATGCCTATTCTGGGGGGAAGTGGGGAACATTCGCCAAAAATTGCCGATCTACGTCTTGAGCTTGTAGATCTGTTATTTTTGGTGAAGAGATTTGGTGTAGATGCATGGAAAGAAGCGGTCTGAGTAAAGTCGTTCACTAAGACTATAGGGTATAAGTGGTTAAGTGTCTGATGCAATAGCAAATGTGAAATCTAACCACTGAACAGTGCTCTGGGGGAACATATCGGGATAGACTCGATTTGCCAATGAAAAACAAGTTCTACAGTGCATTAAAGAACGTGCGTTTCCATTAAAACAGCATGTTGGGGCACCTCACCATTTTTGCGTTCATTCAGCGGGGGCAGGTTCCGCGTGGTGGGATGGAGGGACAGCTCCTCCAGCTCGTGCGTCACCGCCTCGCTCTGAGGGCTGGGTGCCAGCGTGGGTGTCATCATCATCATCATCCCATAATCCCCCCCTGCTCCCAGCAGCCCCTGGGCAGCCTGGGGGTCCATCCTGCCACGGGGCGCGGGGTGGCGGGGTGAGGGGAGAGGGCTGGGAACAGGTGTGTCGTCCCGGTAGGCTGGCTGGCAGCGGTGGGGAAGGGCTCCGTCACCGTTCCCCCCCCCTCGCCGATGTCACGATGACGCCTGCAGACAGAGAGGAGGAAGACGTATGAGTATGTCGGCAACAGAAGTGGAACGCAAGCCTGGGCTTGTCGACGGGCAAACTTCGAGATTTGATCTCTGTAATTGTCAGATTTATCTAAAAGTTATCACACGTTCGTTACTCGACTTGACTGTTAACACAGGTTAACAGAGAGGCAGCAGCGATAAAGAGAAAAGATGCATTGTTACCTTTGCACTACTACGTATTGTATGCAAAATAGCAGATTGACATACTGTATTAGTTTTGACACTGTCTCGATTGGAGAATGTACTCTACGTATATCAAACTAGCCAAATCTCACAGTCTTAATCACCATTGCTGACTGCCTACAAATGAGTTGGGACTTTCCCGCTGATCAATATCACAGTGGTTGTACATGAGCTGGGACATCGTATCTCGATCCATTCATTAAGTTACAGTACGTCTATCAGACTGGACATGTCACTAGGGTTGTATTGTCCATCCCTGGCACAGAGTGCCCAGCGACGGTGTCATGGACCACGCATCCCTTGACCTTCCTTGTATAGACCCAAATGCTGCCAGAGCATTCTAATTTGTACAATTACAAGGATGTAATGTACTATAGTACAAAAAGTTAATCGATTTGATTTAATCAATTATAAAGACACAATTGATTCTAATAAAATATTCAAGATGGTGATTATAGCAGTCAACATGTCACGGCGCAGTTTTAGCGTGACACCCTTGTATGACAAAGTATAAAATAGGGCTGAAATGGTTAAATGGAATCGTGACCAAAGTCACAAAAGAAAATGAAAATAATAATAATAATAAACCACAAGCACTTTGCTGGTCTCTGTGGAGACATACAGGAAGGAATACATCACCCTGGGAAATTGTGAGCCCTTCAGAAATTCAAAAGTGCTCGAGAATAATAACCATCGTCATCGCTGTGTTGGCATGACTACACTCCCGACAGGCTGGTGAAAAATGCTAAGGGTGGCATTTCATCTGCAACCATCTGGAAGGACTCAGTCCATGCCGTGTTATTCATTACAGCGTGGTGGCGGGGCTCAGCCATTATGAAGAGTAATCATTTCGAACCGCTGCGGCCCCAAGACACAACGCACTCGAGTCTCGGCGGACAGGGTGAATGTTTCTTCAGCTCGGATGGACGGAGAGACCCTCGTAATCTCTCGTGTGACGTTGCCACAGCCGCTTTCACCCGGTGGAGGGAACGGAAACATTTCGCGGCAGCGAAAACAAAACAGTTTAGTATCCATGGCAGTTGATAGATTTGCCTGTGGAGCCCCGACACCCACAGTCATCCGTGCCCGGGTCTTAGTGGCCTTTCTCCCATCCAACTCTAATGTGTTGCTGTTGGCATCAGAATCATGCAGTGTCCCTGAAGGCGGCATTTATTAATCCCCAAAAGCTTTCAAAGTGCAAAAAAGAAAAACATCAGAGAGATCAGTTGCAGGAGAGAGAGAGAGAGGGGAACAGCGTGTTGCTATGGGAAATTAAAGCACTCATTTACATTTTGGTTAGGAAAATGTGAGTGTTATGGGTGCTGCAGAGGTGAGTGGTGGTGCCCTACAGATAGCATGAATCCTAAACCCAGCAATGTAAGGCTTGTCACGCAAGGTTGAACATGTCAGCGCCTCTACTTATCGCTTTATGTTCCTCTGGCTGACGTAGCCTTATCTTTAGGGAAATAGCTAAAAATGCCCTCTGCGTCCCATATTCTCGCCAACATTATTTTGGCCACATGCCTTCTCTTTACATTGCTGAAGGAATGAGATGTGGCCCAAACCAGTTGATGAGAAAATATGTCTTGAAGAAATGCATTTGTCATCAGTTCAGCTCATTATTCCTGGACCATTCATCTGCACTTCCTTTGATTGTGCATTTGTTTTTAGGTTGACATAATATGTTTATAAATAAAAAATAATATTACACCATATTAAAGGGTTTAGGCAGCTATGTTAAATGGTAAGGTGCATG
Organism: Gymnoscopelus braueri; assembly: GCF_963280865.1. Lineage (NCBI taxonomy): Eukaryota > Metazoa > Chordata > Actinopteri > Myctophiformes > Myctophidae > Gymnoscopelus > Gymnoscopelus braueri. The sequence continues at coordinate 20,649,615 of NC_137617.1, forward strand.
TGCCAGAGCAAACCCACAAGTAATCCACACAATCCGACACATTTTTCATTCAGGCACATTTCAAAGCAGCAATCAAAATATTAATCTTCATCAGCAATGAATATGCCAAAATATAAAAACATGCAATCAATGAAAACACAGACTTCAAGCTAATTAACGTAATTGCTGCTTTAATGTAGGCTGAGCAGTTGGTTGGTGTGACACTATAGAAATAACCCGTCGCTGAGGTCATTCAGGCCTTAACCACTAAAACCCTATATAATTTGTCGTACAACAAATAGCAAAAAAAGCTGATCTACCAACTCGGGTCGACGACGTGTTGTGAGTTTGTACATCGATTATTTTAGACATTTTCTTTTTGGAAAATCTTTAAAGTGTTTGAAAAATGTTGAATCATTTTGAAGTACGAAAAAGTTTGAGAACTACTGATTAAGAAGGCTTTTGTAGAATCGGCCTCAGGTCTTAATGGGTTAAGAGAGGCCATGGTGAGCCTATAAGGGCTTAGGTAAAAACTATGAATGTGAGGGTGGTCTGGACTGCATTAGTCTCCTGAGATCATCACGGTTTTCCTTGTTCTCCACCAGTGGGTCAGAACCCTTAACAGGTGGCACTGGCAGGTTGGTCTGATAGAGTCATGACAAAATAACAACTGCAACAGCAGTTTATTAATTTTTTATTGGCTGATACCGATTTCTGGCCAAGACATCAGACACTAAAATACAAGTGCAGAGCCGACAGTGCCGCACCGAAGATAGTAGCCGATATACAAGCTCACAACGTGTCACGGTCGTATGACAAAGTATTAAAAAGCTTGAACAGCTTTCCTCAAGGTCTTCTCTGCACACACACATGTCTTAAATCAACAGCAATTGGAACAGGAAGTGTAAATGCTTTGACCACAGGTCATGTGTTGTTATGTCTCTCAAAGCATCTTTTGCTGCGTGCCGGGTCTTATGGACAGGAAATGTAGCAATCTCCAAAATCCCAGTTCAAGATGTCAGAGCGAAGAAATGAGGACAGTAATATCTTCCAGTCAGCAGTATTGGCCCTCAACATAGCACTTGTCAAAGCTAAAGCGGTGAATGCCACAAAGCAAAGCTATGGTGTATTTTTTGCTGATTTTAAATCCAAAATGTGACATTACAAAAATGCTAAAGAAATGATATATCGTCGCTGTCTTGTGGAAACCGTTCTTTTTTTATTATTATTTTTAAAACATCTTAAAATAGTGAAAATAGACGATCTACAAGCTTACAACGCCTTACTGTAGATCTTCTATTTTCACTGGTTTTGTGGGAAGGTTTCCACCCAACAGTAACAATATATTTATAGAGCACAAAACCAAACAAATGCACCTGGGGTGAAAACCTGCCCACATTTCTTGTTCTATGTCTTCCAAATCTGACCTTGACCCTGGTCATCTCTTCGTGGCAGCCTAATGGAGATTCCCATCAGGTTTCATGAAGATCTGCCCATCTGTCCTCAATACTTACCATGACTGAGACTTTGGCCTTTTTGACCCCAAAATGAATTATTTCTTTGGGGCAACCTACTCATTATTTCAAGAAAGGTTCATGAAAATCCACCCATCTGTTATTCATTTTGACCTTTTTCAACCTAAACAGTAATGAGTTATGTTGGGCAGCCTACTGATCATTCCCTTAAAGTTTATTGAACATCTGTCCATCCAGTCTGAACCTGTTACATCCAGTCTGAACCTGTTACATCCAGTCTGAACCTGTTACCTTGCAACATTTATTTTGAGATAACTTTTTTACTTTAGTGACAAGATATAACTGTAGCAACCACAAGCTGCTCAAATAAATGTGTTTAAACATGACCATTTTCCTTCTATTTTGTTTTCTTGTTTTGGTCACAATTTAAAATCTGGCAATTTCCCACGTCCTCAAGATACATGGGGTGTAATTCACTGCATGAGCATGCTGACATTTTGTGCGAGGGTTTTATCGTCGCTGTAAAAGGAAACAAGAGCTTCAAAAGAAAACAGGCAGAATTGAACATCCCTGAGCATGCAATGATTCACAATGTGGTCACCCGGTGGGCTGGGGATCCAACCATGATTTCCAGGTTCGTGGCGCCGCAGCAGGCCAATCACACCATCAAAATCTATAATCAGTGTATGCCTAAACTATGTGCTGATAGTCTATTGATCGTCGTAGAGGATCTAAAACTTTCTAAACACAATAATGCACAATTGATTTATATTTATGAGTCTGTGCTTACCTCCGATGGAAGAGAGGAGAGGAGGGACAGAGGGAGAAAAGGAGACGTCTCACTCTGCTTGCAGATACCCTAAGCCATGTAGTCCAACCTGGGGAGGAGACGAGAAAGCAAACATTACCATCTCAATTGGCTTGATACCGGAACCTGAAAGTTTTGCCTATGAGGGTAAAGAATGCATGCATGCTTAATGCAACAATCAGATATCTACGCTCCACGAACAGGCGGCGTTGGTAGCGCGGTGAGAATTAAAGATTAAGTAGCACTTTAAAGTTGCCTGATTAAAAAGTAGTGGACGCCCCTTAATTAAGGCTGCGCCCGGGGACAACCTCACGATAGATGCTCGCGGGTTGCTAGGGCAACCCGCAGCGGTCTCTATGGCGATGGAAGTGGACACGCAGTGCAGAGACAATGGCGGGACGAGCTGCAGAGTGCTCTTATCGCTGAACGCTCTCAGGTTTGAGATTAAATCAGCCTGAAGACGGAGGCTCTGGGTAGCCTTTCAACAGAAGTACACTTGGTTTACAAAGAAGCTGGGCTGCATCGCAGTTGGGATTCAACCGGATACAGCCTTGCTAAGTCATTTCAATTGAGACATGAGTTTGTGTAAATGTGAATCAGAGGGTGACAGAGACAAAGGGAGAAGAGAGAAAGGACAGGAGGGACTTAATTTTTTTAACCACTTAATCCCTACATAGTGTACAACAGTACTTTGTGAAATTAATAGCAAAAATAGCTGATCTACAAGCTCACAACGCATCACATCGTGTCTTTTTGAAAATGTTTGAAAATGTTAAAAAAAAAAGAGCAAAACATTTGAAATTTTCATTTTCGCTTATAATAACGTACCCCAAAACAGGGATGCCAGGTTGAAAGTGGTTATAACGACTTCAAAGTAGTTATAACTACTTCAACCTACAGTATATACTTCGTTGACAGGTTTGTACTTGGCCCCCTCCTTTTCCCCTCTACATCAAATCGCTTTGCTGAAGACTACAGATCTACAAGTTCACAACGTGTCTCATTGCAACGTATTGTGAGCGTGTATATCTGTCTGGAGTCCTGGACATAAAGAGCTACTACATGCTTTATGTGGAGGAGGTGTATAAAGTGAGAGTGAGAAAGAAAGAGAGAGAAAGAGCGATCAAGTGAGTATGAAAATACTATAGTGAAGAGGAAGAGATGAGTGAATCAGTAGGAAAGGGGGGATGAAAGAAAGAGATAAAGAAAGGAGGGAGGGAAAACAAGCAAACGACTATCATGGCTGACTAGGCAGCGGGGTATAAACACGGATGCTTCCCCGGCAGAATCAAAGTGCAGGTCCAGATGGCACAGACCCGCGTGCTGCTCTGCTAACAGTGCTAGCAGCAACAAGTACCATGTGTTTCATCAAAGAGGCCACACACACACACACACACACACACACACACACACACACACACACGCGCACACGCACGCACGACAGTCTTAAACCTGGGTCTAATGGTAGATGATGGTGGGCAGATATGACATCAAGAAAAATTAAATCTGCACACTCGGGATCAGGGGGGCCTGGGTTTTTAGGTTCACTTCACCTGAGAGCTATTCTCACTTGGTTCATGACAATCACAGAGGCTTTTATATGCCAAGTACAAAGCACAGACAGGATTGTTTTCTTATGACCGTGGTACACAGGTCATTTGGTACACTGACTCATTCATCACAGGGACTACAGGAGCATTACATTATATATACATAATATGATATACTGTATGTGTGTACAGACAGACAGATATATATGGATATATACTGTACACGTACATATTTTCAGCAGTTAAGTCACATGTTTTCATTGTGACCGTTGGGTGTATGCGGCTGCTCTCTCACCACCATATAAAGGCATAGTTCTGCTGCACAGTGCAGGTGTGTGTGGAATTTCTTCTTTACGACTCTCTACCTGCCTGCCTGGTATCAGCCAGCTGACAACCACAAGGCTGATCCAAACAGCAGTTCCGTGTATATAGGGCTGTCACGATTATGTGTTTCTGTTGTTGAACATTGGAGCATTATGAATAGAAATTATATTTCTGTTTGACTTAGCCAGGCTTTGTAAACTAAAGTTGCACAGGGCAGATATGACAAATAACTATTTAATAACTTTATACAAAAAAAATAAACATTAATAGTGGAAATAGTCGATCTACAAGCTCAAAACTCATTGCGATGTGACGGGTTTTGAGCTTGTAGATCGGCTATTTCCACTATTTTTGAAAATGTTTGAAAATATGTGAAGATTTTTCGACATGGAAATAATTATGACGATTATGCAAAAAACTATTGCGATTATTTCAAATAATTGCGATTAGGCGATTATATAATAATTGCGACAGGCCTATCAGTGAACACATTGGTGGCAAACTGGCCACTCAGGTTTAGAGTGCATTATGCTCCTGTACTTTGCCTTGTTGTGATACATAAAGTCTAGGAGCTCATACGTAATGGGGAGGCAGTGTCTCAGGAGGTAGAGCATCAGCCGCCTGAGAATCGGAAGGTTCCCGTTTCGATCCCAAGGCCCCTCCCGACTTAGTGTCGAAAAGGAACCAAAGACATATAACCCCTAAGTGAGCTGGTTGGTGTGTAAAGGCACTATACTGTAGAATGCACCAGGCACCATTTAATGCAGTGGCACAGTGTAATGGATACAGTATATACACAGTACTGTCTATCCCACCCACCTGTATGAATGAATGAACCATTGTAAAGCGCTTTGAGCACTTGGAAAAGCGCTATAAAAATGCAATTCATTATTATTATTATTATCTCTCTGCCTCAAATCTATACAACATGCATTGTTGAACCCAATATTTAATGGAGTGCGGCTTTCAGTTCGGACAAAGCCATTCATTCTTTGACAATACGACTATATGACTACTACTCTCAATTACTTACACAGCCGTAAGGGGGCTTATATTTACAGGTATACTGTATACAGTAATAGGACATTCTTTAGGAGGAAAGCATGGCTGGATTTAGACACTGCGAGAAGGACTGAGTGCTCTCAAACACACTACAAACTTTCAGCAAAGACAACTATGAAAAAGAATGACTGACACTTAGGCCTATAATTGTGCACCAAAACATAAATAGGAGGCGATTTCAAGACACACCCGTGGCGTTGTAGACGTACGACTATGCAGGACAATAACAAACACAGAGAACAGAGGTGCTCTGTGCTGCTCCCAAGGCTTGGCATACTGTCAAGAAAAGGTCAAGGGTCAACTACACTACAAATAGACCTGTCTTTGAAGCCCTTGGAGTGACAAAACACAGTGATGCTCACACACGGACAGCATGCGCACGCACACACGCACAGCACACGCACGCACGTCGCACGCACGCACGCACGTCGCACGCACGCACGTCGCACGCACGCACAGGACACAAACGCACACACACTCATGCATTGCATACTGTACACATTGCCAAAAAGAAAAAACTCAAACTCACTTGTGCACACATGCATGAAAACCCGCTCACGTGTTTGTGTGTGTCTATGTGTGTGTGTCCACATGAGATAACTGGTAGCAGTCTAAGGTCTAGCTGATAAACAAGGTTCAGTCAGGGTGGTCTGGTCTATGTACGCCCATATAAACACACTCCATCACCTGAGTGTGTGTGTGTGTGTGTGTGTGTGTGTGTGTGTGTGTGTGTGTGTGTGTGTGTGTGTGTGTGTGTGTGTGTGTGTGTGTGTGTGTGTGTGTGTGTGTGTGTGTGTGTGTGTGTGTGTGTGTGTGTGTGTGTGTGTGACAGAGAGAAAGACAGAACAGAGAGAAAAACAGAGACAACAGAGAGTGAGAGAGAAAGAGATTTGAACGGTGAGTGCAACCAGCAGCAAAGAGAGCATACTCTGTTTACTAGCCTCAAAAATGCATTCGCTCTCTCGACCAATCAGTATGTACAGCTATTTGAGTCAACAGTTTTGGGGCCTGAAATAGACCACTGTCTGTTCCAACGAAAATGACCGCTTTAACCCGGAGATAAGACAACACAGTGATGTCATTCATTTGGCTCATTCTCTCCAGTCACTGTTCCGCTCTGTTCCCGCAAACACACAGAGGTTTGGTTGTGAGTTTCCCCCCTGGCTGTCTGGTCGTCAGCGAGGGTTTCCTTTTAAAAATCAGTAGTACAAAATGATAAGAGCACACACGCACACACACAGGCGTGCACACACACACACACACACACTCTGAATTCTAAGGCTACAGAGCAAGAGACAAATCCCAAGGGACAGGAACTAAAAGGTGAAACAGGACACAACAGATTCCACTGCAACACACTGAACACAGTCATACTTCAGCAGGATTTAACAGAACACAAAATAGATAAGACATCAGTAGGAAGTCAGTCTGTCCTTCCATGTTCCAACAATGACTACACAGTCAAATCCTCACAGTTAATTTAACTAACCCGTAATATGGTCCATTTGTACACTCAGAGTAAGAAATGGATAAATGAACACTTAGTAGACGGTTGTTGGCTATATTAAAACAGATCCAGGACAATGAAAACAACTGTAAGCGTGAGGGCAGTAGTCTAGCAGAAGGCCTAGCTTTCTGGGTAATTATTACATTTTCTGGGTAATGATAAATGATGATTTTTTTTCTATGGCTCCTTTCTCCAAGACACTTTACAACGTGCATTACATTCCCCCCATTTTCACACATCGAGGATGGAGGAAAACCATGCAAGGAACCAACCTGCTCAGCAGGAGCAGTGTCTTGCTCAAGGACAGTATGACACTAACGGAGGAGGAGCTGGGGATTGAACTTGGAACTTTCTAATCCCAAGCAGCTGCTCTATCCACTGAGCCACCTCTGCCCTGGGTGAGTTAATCAAGATCAAGATGTTGCTAAAATACCTAAACCTGTTTTGCAAACAGTAATAACAACATAAAAAAAACTTTGGCAAACAACAACCTTTCTGCACAGAACTAATCTGTCATGATTGTGGTAACCCGTCCCTAGGCTTAAATGACCATTTAAAACCCTGATGACAAAAGAGAGAGTGAGGATTGGGCCAAGACTGGAAGAGCTATCACATCATTTAGGGGCCAAGAATGTAAATAGAGTCTGCAAAAGCTTGTGCCTGGATTACCTTGTCTCACTTTTATTGTCATTCAACCAGACAACACAGTGGAAAAACACATCTAAAATGAGCTTGGTAGGCACAAGCTTGCAAAGCGATACTGTGCCCGCCACTCTGCCCGGAGACTGAAATTAGTCAAACAACTGGGCATACGGTTTACTGAAGAAACAGCCTGTGGAGATAATTGCTTTCCCATCCGGCCGCATCCACACAGCAGCATTTGACAGCTTATAATTCACACTTTACCATGAAACAAAGCCAAGTTATAGGACAGACAGGACCTCCTCTGAGAGAAAACACACACACACACACACACACACACACACACACACAGAGGTTTGGATTTAATACAGTGCTCCATCTCTGCTACCCTTGATCAGATTCAGTGATGCCACCATTGAAGGCTTAATGTTAGGTACAGCCTGTGTACCTACATTAAGCCTTTAATGGTGGCTGATACCTGTACCGTACAGGTATCAGCCCACCCCACCCAGAGATGACAAGCCAACAGTCAGTCAGCATTTCCAGCTTTCAAGACCAAAGACGCCTAATGATGCCCCATGATTTAGACCTTGGGAAACATCAAGCTGTCATGAAAAAGGTATAACATTGTCAACTAACCTTAAACCCCACCACTAGGCCGGTCACAATTATTACATAATCGCAATTATTTGTGCATAATCGTCATAATCGTTTCAACGTTGAAAAATGTCCATACATTTTCAAACATTATTAAAAAATAGCAGAAATAGCAGATCAACAAGCTATTTTATATTTTTTTTATTAAAAAAATGTATATATATATATATATATATATATATATATATTTAAGTTATTTGTCATATCTGCCCTGTGGATTTTTTTATTACGAAGCCTAAAAGGCCAAACAGAAATGTAATTTTCATTCATATGTTCCAATGTTCAATGCCAAACACACAATCAAGTCGTTAATCACAATTATGTGTGACAATTAATCGTCAACTTAAATGTTGTAATCGTGACATCCCTACACCCACCACCACACAGCATGTTAACCTTGGCAGAAATACTGAGTCAAGGTGCAGGCAGATGCTGTCATGGTGTTGGTGGGTATAGGTAGGTAGGTATAGGTAGGATGAGGGAGAAACTAACATCAATCTGACAGGTGAACACAGCAAAGTGCTTCGACTGACATGTTCACCCGTCCCGCACAAACCATGTTGTCGTTCTATATTCTAACCGTGATGATGGAGCCACTGACTGAAACATGACGGATCATCAACAAACAACCTCTTCAGTTCACATCCATCCACACAGCTAGAAGCTATAGAGTGTATTAACTGACAGCAGGCTAACATCATGCTAAAAACAAGACCGTTATACACCGCGACATCATGTGACATCACCCGATGTCATCTTACCGAATCTGCCAGAGAGGATCTAGATCCGTGCTGAGAGACTCACTGAGGGTGTCTGTGTGGAATTATTGTGTGGAATGTTTTTTCCTGGACATCCAAGTTTATTTCTGCGGAGTAAAATGGCTGCGACTGTTCCACTCACTGTTCGGGATGCACGGGGTGACGTCACCACGGCTATCAGACAGGAAAGCCTGTGGGAAGGGGGTGGGGGGAGCAGTGGTGTACAGTAACTATAAGTACATTTACTCAAGTACGGTACTTGAGTACAATTTTGAGGTACTTGTACTGTACTGGAGTATTTCCAATTTTCTGTACTTTTATTTCTAAAAGATATCAATCCAATTTACTGTGTACCCAGCCAGAGATAAATTATAAATATAATATAGACACACACACAGACAAACTATGCATTCAGTATGGGAAATCATGTTGAAATGACAGTATTCAAACACATTTCAAAATAGGATCAATGTAAGGATCAATGTATCAATTAGCAAGTATTTATTCATTTTTGGGCCAGAGTTTAAAAGCCAAATGCCATAAGCGATATTGCATTTGGCAAGCGCACAGCATTTGAGCTGCCATATAACATCTCTTCAACTCCAAATGGAGTGCTTTCTTTTTCAGGACAAGAACATATTGCACTTATTCATAGTTAAAAATGTTTACTTCATAAATGGACCCTTTTCACAGATGTGTTGAATGTCTATGACAACATATACCATAAGATGAAATTTGCCAAAGTGGAAGGAAGCAGCACTCCAAAATAAGGGTTTGCGAGACACTGTGGTAACTGCTTTCTAAAGAAATAAAGAAAAAGGTAACTGATTGACAGTATCTTGAAAACCCTTATTTTGGAGTGCCGCTTCCTTCCACCTTGGTGGACTTATTGAGTTAACCTTATCAGCTGAGCACCCACGCCCAAAGGCAAGCAGGGGACGCACACCTGGCTCCAGTTTCAGACCAACATACAATATACCATATTACAGGATACAACAATCAGAGTTTGGTTACTGTACCAGAATTCTCTAGTAAACAGGGAAATAGTTCTGTAAGATTGATTGTAATGGATGAATTGCACTGAGTCAGGCTGACCCAAAATTATGGAATCTAATGTCAATTTCTTAGTCTTTAGGCCTACACCTGGATACACTAAAAGAGCATGCACACACACTATATTCATGTATAACATTCTCTGCAGTAGGTTGCCTAAATAATCACCCCCCACCCCCCTGCAAATGAAGGAACAACATGACCACCACTTAAAATGCTATCATTACTGCCATCATGGGTGGGGTCATCTGATGCTCTGTCACCTTGGTACATCCAGTGTGAAAACAGTTAATGTTTTTTTTTTCTTTTTACAGATGACAATGAGTAGGCCTAGTTAGACCTGAGAACAATAGTCTAAGAATTGTGTATTGTGACCAAATATGACAGCATTCTTGTATTTCAGTGTTGTGAGCACACACACACACACCCAGACAAAACGTATATATAACAAAAATGTATAAGAAAATTGTGACGACCCTCATCCACCCTGCTTGTTGTTGCTTTAACAGTGTCAACAGTAAGTCAACAACACACTGAAGCTTTATTGACAAAATGTACAAAACACACACACACACACACACACACACACACACACACACACACACACACACACACAGATACGTACATACAGAGCGAGAACATCTCGCACCCAAAGCGAGAATCATACCTCTAGACCAGGGCTGTCAAACTCATTTTGGGGTGCAGGCCACATTGGTCAAAATGTGGCCCGCATCACAGAGTCTAGACTATGTGAATCTGGTGAAATCAGACAATTTGGTGGTGGTTAAGGTTAGGTAAGTAGTAGTCTGGGAGGCTTCGGCTCAAAGCCTGGACAGCAGGGGCGCGGCCACTGATTTCTGATTCAAATCAACAGCCAATGAAGAAAAGGGGGCGGGATCCACATGCAGTGGGTCTTACATGTAAATAGGAGCGACGGGAAGCAAATTCCGCTTGAGAAATTGCGGCCGCCATTGTTGTGTACTGCTGTTTGCCTCTCGTCGGACTTTTTAGACGAGTAGACCGGTAAGAGGCGTGTCCGCTCAGATTCTGAGCGCAACGCACATCCGGCCCACAGATAGCAGGGCTTTGGCCCAGAAGTTCCTTCGCCGCTCCCGTTTGTATGCGAGGCGAAAAACTTCTGGGAACTCAGATTAGGTAAGTAGTGGTTAAGGGTACAGTATGTAGTGGATGGATAGGGTTAGGTAGCCTATGTATTGGTTAATGTAAAGGTTACGTATGTATTGGTTAGGGTCAAAGGTAAGGTAGCCTACTATTTTGGTGTGTAGTAGTGAATTCATGTCAATAGAAATCAGGTCCAAGTACAGTATATACGTGCTACTACGATGTGTTTACCATAAGGAGACTCCTCCCCTCCTTCCTCCAGGCTCTTCCCCTCCTTCTCCGTCCTATGTTTGCCACGGTTACCAGTCATCACCACAGACGTTCTCTTCCTGTGGACCTGAAAACACATAAGATTATAATCTACTTTAAGATAGTAAACACAGCTGTAGTTAATTAAATTGATAGTGGGTATGTTTGATTTATGTATAGCAGTTGGCAAGCATTGACAATACTATTGACTTGTCAGTGCTTACTCTTTGGTATACCTAAATCAAACACTCATTATTTATTAGCTACAGCTGTCATGACACATCAGTGAAAAGGGTCCATTCCATGAGTTCTACAGAATTGTGTTCTACATACAGAATCAACTTTATTGTCACATCACAGGTTTACAGGTGTATACAAAACAAAAGTATTTTTTACAATTACTACATAATTTCCATATTTAATATTCGCCGACAAACAATTTATACAAAAGTACGAGACCTGAGTTAAATACATAGATTCAAATGCACCAAAGACACTTTAACCTAGTTTGAAATTCACTGAAGGCAAAGTCAGTCCTGACAGTCACAAAACTGTACATATAAAAGAAGGGCTGCATGATACTTGGCTCCAAGCATGCAATTGCTCTATTGGTTACAATTTATAAGGAAACACATTTTTTTCTGTCTTTTTAAAGCTTAATACACCCTTATATATAAGCTTTCATGTCCATCATGTCCGTTTGCTCTTCTGGGCAGGTGCAGGGACATCAGCAATATTGTGCAGAAAGTCATAGAGCATCTTAGCATTGGAAGTATGCCCCAGTATCTGTGCAAGCTTGTCCTGACTGAATTTAGCTAAATCTGCCAGGCTGTCAGCATTGCTGATAAGTGCCCTGTAGTTCTTGGCGTTGACCCCCGGCATCTTTAACAGGAAGTCGTACGGTCCGGGGTTGTAGAGGTCGGCTGCCTCGGCCACCGTGTCGGACGACTCGCCCGTCACGGCCTGTGCCACCGCAGCATCTGGTTCTGGGCGACCTTTCTTCAGCTCTTTGAAGAGCTCAGCTGTGGCGTGGGGTGAGGCGCACCATAGGATGCGGAGGCGGGGGAAGTGCAGGGTGAGGAGGGTGAGTCGGGAGATGACGTCGTTGGGCGATATCTCCTGGCGGAAGTCGGTGCGGGCCACAAGGGAGAACGGTTTCGCCGGGTCAAACTCGATCAGCAGCACAGGCTTCTTGTAGTAGCGCGTCATGGACAGGCACTGGGTGTAGAGGCGGCCGCTCTGCAGCGATCCGATCAGGTCGCTGACGCTCTTGCGCTCCACACAGATGTCGTCGGTCAGGATGTAGTCCCCCACCTCGAGGGTGATGGGGTCGATGTCTAGCCCGCGCCGGTGGAGCAGGGAGGGCAGCTCGCTGCGGAACTCCCGCATGTCCACAATGACACGTGACGGCTCCTTCGGCTGCTCCTGTCCCCCTGTTCAAAACCAGACACAGATGTCCTTCACTTTATTTTATTTCATTCACATATTGTTTTTTTTTACGGCATGGCTCTGAAAGAGGGCAGCCGCCTATAAGAGGGTGTGTGTGTGTGTGTGTGTGTGTGTGTGTGTGTGTGTGTGTGTGTGTGTGTGTGTGTGTGTGTGTGTGTGTGTGTGTGTGTGTGTGTGTGTGTGTGTGTGTGTGTGTGTGTGTGTGTGCGCGAGCATGTCATTCTGTCTGGAGCTAATCTCACAAACCGCTGGACCAATCAGTGCCAACGGTGCACACTGCCACTAATTATAGTTCGCATGTTTATGATTTTTGAAATATTTACCCTTTACTTTTCTTAATTACTTATAAGGGAGGTCAAAGGGGCTTGAAATGCCCAAATTTGGACATGGATGACCCATATACTATATGATGACGTCATAGGTTACATTTAACTTATAACTGTTTGACTTTCTACATAACTAGCTAGCCTCTTTCAGAGCCAAGCTGTCTATAAGTGGGATGAATGACGGTCGAATCAATATGGAGTCATTTGTCATAGATACGTCATAGAATGGCCACATGAACTCCAAGATCTACATGAAGCCACGCCGTTATTAGACTCCATCTTGTTTCTTTTCTATTTAATCATGTTCTGTGCACATCCTTGACGGTCAGACGGTGAGAATAACACATTCAAATCCAGGTATAAAAGGATTATTGGCTCCTGGACAAGCACTAAAGTAACACTTTGAATTCAGATTTTCTGAGAGGGGAAGGAGGGGACATTTCACACATAGTGATCAGTGAACAACAATCCTGATGGAATGCAGAAAGCAATGTTTGTACAGAGTCTAACAACCACAGCTAGTGCAGTAGAACAGTACAGTAAATGAACGGGACATGCCTGCTTTGCGAGTGTTGACGGTGGCGTTGGCAGGCTCCAGATTTCTAGCCAGGTCCAGGTTAGTGTCTTCTCTGCCCTCCCTCTCCTCTGGAACCACCATGGTGGCCTTCTCCCTGCCGTGTCACACAAAAATATTGGGAAATGATATATTGTCGCTGTCGGGTGCTTCCAATGAATCCAAAGTATTCAAAGTTATTATTTAGTCACATGCTCTTGTGAACACTTTTTATTGGTTAATATTTATAAAATTCACAGACAGACTTAACCACTTTCGACCTGGTAGCCCTATTTTCTTGACAGAATTCAAAATACTTCCAACAATGACTAATACATATATATATATTGAGCTACTTCGGAGTGTTAAGGCCGTTTCAGACAGGGAGCGAGTGACGCGGGCGTTCATTGTTGTTTTGTCCTCCTGCGGGTAGCAGGGGAAAAAAAGCTGACCACAATCCAGCTCTTGCCGCCCGCGGGTGTGTGCACGAAACGAGCACGAGAGCGAGAATTTCACGGAACCGCGCCCGCTTGCCTCTCCGCCCCTCAACTTCTCCGTGCGTCCCAAATAATCGCCCGTCCATCTCACATTGAAAATGAATTACTAAGGCGCGTCACTCGCTCCCCGTCTGAAACAGCCTTTAGAAGAAACGGTTCTCACCTGATCAGGTGTTCAAAGGCTTTCTTCTCCTTAGAAAGAGCCGTCAGATACCTCTGCTCCTCTGTTGAGCCCCCATAGATAAGGAAATACACCCTGAGAAGTACAATGACAAGACACCATGAGCTGAACAACAAGACTTGAGTGAGAATGAGACCAAACTAAGACCAAACTAATATTAAAACACTGAAACATGTAAGGCCATTTCCATGTTGAAAACAGCCATATTATAAAACATCTAAATAAGGCAATACTCTTTCCAAATCTTCAACATTTATAATAACTTAACACATTGATTGCCAGAGTTATTTCAGATTTTTTGCATTTTATTGCCAGAGATCTTTCATTGAAAAAAAAAAAGTACTCAGGAGCATTTTTTTCTTAAAAACGAGTTAACTCGATCTTGGCAATCAAGTGATGGATTTTAAAAACGAGTAAAAATGAGTTAACTCGTTCTTGGCAATCAATGTGTTAAGGGCACCGGCGTACTCGGGATATGATGCAAGTTGGGAATGCATGCTCCACCCGGTCATGCAAACGATACCCATTGTACCCGTCTTTCTGTCTGTGTCCCTTTTATACCCATATCTTTTTTTACTGAGCATCACAATGAAGGGAAACTGTGAAGGGGTGTGGACTGTCAGCACTCACATAAACACACAAACACACACCTCAGCGGCGTCCCCGGCCGACTGGCCTTGTAGATCTCCAGCTGGCGGACGAAGCTGAGCTCAGCGTCATACAACACCACAAAGCTGGGTTCCACCTCGTGGAGCACACGTGTCAGGCTGTATGGGTCGCTGCAGCCCCTCAGCGGGTGGATAACCGTCATGGGCTCCTTCAGCAAGCCGTAGTAGGCGTCGGACGACAGGTCCAACTTCAGCTGCTCTTCCTCTTCTTCCCCGTCCATCAGTCCATCATCGTCTATGCTACTGGCCGTCCTCTCAGCTTCGTCCCTCTCAGGGTCTTCGTCCTTCCCCATCATCTGGGTCAGGGTCAAGGATGGTCTGCTTTTACTTTTAGAGGTCTTCTGTGCTGCTTTCTTCCCTTTGGATGTCTTCTCAGGCTGTCGGTTCACGGTCCAGCCTTTGCCATGCCTGTGTGAGTCCATTTCTAAGGTGGCGGCAGCGGCCGCGTCCCGCTTGCCGACAGTACGCGTGTACAGCCGGTTGAGCAGCGCGTCAGAGCCGCGGTTGATGTACTGCTGCAGCTGGGCGCATGTCCTGTCATCACTGGCACAGATCAACACACGGCCTGCAGGGAGAAAGCAAGTGATAGACGATAGAGGATGCTTGGTTGATAGATAAGATAAACTGATAACAAAACAAGCAATCCATAAGGGTTTAAAAAAGCGGTCAGACGTTGTTCCCTCTAGAAGGTCAGATAAGGCTACCTATACTGGGACATGAGCTGAGAGGAGGGTTTAAAGGAGGTTGATTCTCCTTAGGGAAGGGTGTCTAATACAGCACAGGGGAAGGCATGATTAACCTTTTAAAGTATAATTTCAGAGCTCCAAAGACACTAACAAGTCATATTAGGGATTTTGCCATGCAAAGTGTGACGGCCAGAGTCATGACCAATTGACTCTAATTAACGAGCCATCACCAATTGACACTGTTTAACCATGATTGACACCTGACAATTTCCATGCTCAGGACTGAGATTTCTACAGGTGTGTGATTAAGTGTGGGAGATTCAGTCTGCATGCTGGCAGCAGCACTCAAGGACAGTTGTCGAGCATTCTTTATCCGTTTTTTATTTTGTTTGAAAAACATTGCTTGAAAATAATTTGGTTTTGGGGTTGCTATTGTTGATTGGTTCTTGAATTACTTTGAATGCAATTTATGTTGAGGTTGATTTATTTTTTCTTATTTTTTATTGAATACAAGTTTTTTGTAACCCACCTCTGGTTAATACAAAGACTGTTCTAAAAAGCTACAGGTTCTTTATTTTTTTATTGAGTCCTTTGTTCGGCTTCCTTCGCACCACCTGGCTAAACAAAAAAAGGAGAGACTTCACACCTACCTGGCACCACTAAAAAAGTAGCTAATTGTGGACTCTGTTACAAAAGGCAAGCAGCATTAAATGCTTGAACAGTGAACCTGAGAAAAAAACATGACTTCAGAGATGACTTCCTGTTCCAACAAGCCATAGACTGGTACTATGTTAAATGATGTTGGGTACCGCACAAACTACTCTGACAAATGCGTACAATGGGTATCGCATAACTGGAGGGGCATGCGTTCCCAACGGTCATGCCCCGTAGTACACTTATGTGCTATGTTTATGCATCCATTCTTAACATTCAATTCAAAGGGAGTTTATTGGCATGAGAAAACATACGTTTACATTGCCAAAGTAAATATCAAACAAACCAATAACTAAGAAATGTATGTACAATTAGTAGATTTTGCCATGCAAATCCAAGCAGCTTTAAATACTTGAACAGTGAACCTGAAGAAAAAAACATGACTTCAGAGATGACTTCCTGTTCCAACAATCTGTTGGTAGGTATCTGTTGGTAAGATCTGAGTGCATTTTATGTTGTCTTGATATCTAAGATGTCTGTAGACCTTTTTCGAAAAATGCACATAATTAGTGTAATTATAGTAGTCTGACCTGGTTTATGTTCAGAGCTTTTGTTCTCCTTCTCAATCTCCTGGAGGACCTCAGTCAGAGCCTCCCACTTAGGACTCTTCTCCAGCACCAGCTCTCGCTTCGACTCTGAGATGCACACATGTACACGCACAGTTTAAAAGAATATTCTCTGATTCAAAAACTAATACAATAACATTAATTATTACAAGTATAATAGTAGTAATTTAATTAAGATAAGATGTAACTGAATTCCACACCCCAGGTTACTGTTGCTTGCTTACAATGTTGATGATTTAAGAATTAACTTAGTCTGAACTATGTAGCTCTGGCCAAAACTATTAATTCAAAATGCTTTGTCAGTTACCCGTGCCTGAGGTCTGCTTCTTCTCCGTCTCTGCTGCCACTTTGAGCTTCTTCTTGCTCTCTGGGATGCGGTACACTCTGTTCCTGGCATTCACGAACATGGAGGTGCTGGAGTCCAGGAAAAGCCAACCTGGTGGTAGCATGTTCACATGATAAACCAAATAGCAGCTCAGTAGTAGCAGCAAAAGCAACAATTGTAGTGTAAGGGTACAGTGAGGGTGTGTAATGCAACACAGCCTGGACAAGAGCTTGTACTCATTTTCAAAAGTCAAATGCAAGCACATTACAAGTAAGTACCATAGTTTCAGTAAAGTATTATCTGAAGAGAACACCCGTCGCTTTAGATATTACTATGCTATTACCATATTGTGCTGCACATTATTCAAAATTGAAGCACTTGCCTGGCATACGTTTCTGTACTCCGCATACTGCCTCTATCTAATCCTACTGTATGCACCTGTTGTCAGCCATGCTTACTGGTGTGCAAAAGAATATAAATGCTTTATAAAACTACAAATGACAGGACAAAGGGTGTGACAGGGGTGTTTTGCTGATTCAAAACATATCCAGCTTCCAATAACCTTACAAGGCAAGACAGGACCTCCCCATGGTGAAGTTGGGGTTGGATGCCAGCAGTGCAAACACATTTAGTCAGCCTCACCAGAGTTGTTGCCAAAGCTCTTCTGGCTGGTGTGCAGGGACTCGAGCAGGTTGAGGAAAGTGACACAGTCGTACTGGGTCAGGTAGAGCAGCAGAACTCTCAGCACCTTCAGATCTTGGACCAGGGCCTTGGTTTTGGCCCCCAACTGGTGCCACAGAGGATCCAGGTAGTGACGGATGGTCTGGGTGGGGGGAGAGGGCAAAATAAATAAATAATAATAATCAGACTCCATGACTGGAATGAGTAATTACTTAATAATCTTGAGCATGTAAGCTAAAAGCTGTAGGCAGCTTCCCTCCTTGTTTATAGATTATTGCACTTGTGTAATAACCATTGTTTTTATATTGACTCTCTCAATGTCATTGTTCACAATATTTATATATTTTTTTCTTTTCTATTAAGAAACAAATCAAAAAGAGGCTTTGCAATTTTGACAGTTATAAAAGGTGTGGGTCTTAATTGCAGTTAATTTCCCACAATGTCTCGGTTCTATCCTCTATTCTGTTCTCTAGTCTAATCTCTCTGCAATGGTGCCATTGTGGCAGACCTTCTCGAAGGCGTTGCCCAGCGTGTTCTCCAGGGAGAGGTCTTCTGCCTCCAGTGTGGGGTTGTAGCGCTTCAGTTCCTTCAGGCAGGCACCCATGATGTCCAGGATGGAGCTCTGGATGGTTTTCATGGCCGGGGTCAGAGTCACATGCAGCTCCACCACCTCTGGCTTGTGTCTGTCTAGAGCCGTGTTCACCGACGCTTGGAACCTGGGAGGGAGGGAGGGAGGCGGGTGAGCGAGTTAAGAAATAGAGAGACGAGAGGGAGAAAGGGAAAGAGATAGAGAATGGTATCAGACTTCAATACTTTGCCAAGTCTCAACCTCATTTCCATTTGTTAGTTAGTGCATAATTGGTGGCATGTCTATAATGTCTACAACACTTGCCAATGTTCTCTGTATCGCTAGTAACCTAGTTTTCTACCCATTGTGACGTATCTGGGTCACAGAAGAACTACAGGCAGGGTTTCAACTCTGTGGCTGAGGCCCACGGAATGAACGCAAAGTTAGTAACCCCGACAAACTCACGAAACATATTTGGATGTTCAACTTCCTCCCTTGCAATGCACACTGGTAAATGAAGACATCCTCTGTGTCTGTGAGCAGAATTCTGCTTTCTCAGTGAATGCGATTCCATTGACAACACTGACCATCAGAAATGATTGCACATCCACAAAAAAGTGGCAAAGTTATCCTTTAAATACCAATGCAGAAGTCATGGTTTTTATCAGAATCCACCAGACCTGGGCCAGAGGTAGAGTTTCTTGACAAAAAGGTTCCTCATGACGCGCTCCACCTGGCAGAATCCAGAGGAGAAGGCTGTGGCCTTGTCTGTGAAGGCCTTAATGAAGCCAGTCTTGTTCTTCTGTCTAAACAGGCGCAGGATGAAGGCCTCCTGGCATGACTCGATGATCTTATGGGCCCGGTACACCAGGATGCCTGGAGACAAGGGAGTGACACAGCAGTGAAAAGCAATATCAGTTTTATTTGCTTGTTTGTTTTTTCTGCAACCATGATAGATTCCACAGAGTCAACTGTTTCAGGGTTAACTCTTGAAAATAACCATTTCAAAGTAAAGCACTACTTGTATAACTTACAGAAAGTTACCATCTTGCTTAAAACATTCAGACTCTTGCACAGACTAGACAATCTATATTTTACAGATATTGAATGGTACACTTCAGATGTACACTTTTTTATTTTGTGAACACAGTTTCAGAACACAACTTGAGCTGTATGAGACCTGATATGAGGTGTGCAGGGATGCGGTCTGTGAGGAAGTCCACCACCAGGATTCTGCTGGTAACAAACAGGACCCCTCCCTGGGTGTACACATTATAGCGCTCTGCGCTCTGGATGTCACTTGTCACTGTCCTAGGCAGGTGCGTCACACCCTCAATTCTCAGCTGCTCTGTAAAATACTCCTGGGAAAGACAGGGAAGGAGGACAATGTAAGCATTGTTCATTCTGCGTTTTTTCAACATGTGTTGTTAAGTCCCCCTACATGCTAGTAAAACGTCAGGGGACACCATGAATGATGACCTTTCTGTAGAGGAACACAATCAGAAGTAAATGTATAAAAATAAAAATGTAATCTTGTGTCTAGAGCTGGGCAATTCATAAAAAATATATCAAAAACAATATTTTGTATTTATTTATTTCTTATATAATCAATGAATTGTCACAAGCTAAATTCTAATAATCGACTGAATTGATTAGTCAGATTAACCACTTAAGCTCTATATTTAACTTGATTGTACAATGGTGCCGTGAAAAAATAACAACGCAAATATATGTAAATAATATCTACAAGCTCGCAATGCATTGTGAGCTTGTACATATGCTATTTTCACTAATTTCTTTTTTAATTATCGTTCATTAACATAATCGAGGAATAACTTTGAAATAATCGTGATATTGATTTGAAGTCATATCGCCCAGCCCTATTTGTGTCCTTGGCACAATGATAAGTGTTTATCATCACTTGTCTAGTCTATATTAGGGGCAACTTTATTTTTCTAACTTCCTGAATCTTACAGAACTTGGATGCTTGCCACCAGTTCTGCAACTGTTACACAGCCACTCTCCCTCGAGTCCCTCCCCTACACAAACAAAGTGAAGGTGATGACGACATGGAGTCGCCTATGTGATGCAATCACTGCACATATAGGCTCCAAGAGTAAGACAGCTACTTCCTCCAGGCAACCACCTGACACACACAAACAGGCAGTTACGCACACACAATCATACTCGTAACACCACAGACACCTGCTCTATTATTTAAAAACACCCCCAAAACACACAGGCACCTGACACCTGAGTTGATGTCAGTACATAGAACTACATGTACACACAAACAGAGCAACTACCTTTAACCGCTGTCATTTGTCTCAAAGGTTTTATTCCAAGTGACTGCAAAATCTTGAAATATTGGTAAGCACACTGACTTAAATGTACACACACACACACACACACACACACACACACACACACACACACACACACACACACACACACACACACACACACACACACACACACACACACACACACACACACACACACACACACACACACACTCTCTAGTGCTATGACGTCATATTGATCTGTGTATGCCCATATATAGAGATCAGGGATCTCTATATATGGGCATACACAGATACAGACATGTATTGTATATGATTGAAGTTTTTATTTTGTTTCTTGAACTTGGGAATAGATAGCCCGCATAAATATCCTTATGCAGAAGGATATTTCAGAGCACTGCGGTACCTAGCCCTGAAACATGACAGTCATGGATGAACTTCAGCGTGGTGTTTGCACTTTCTCTGTTTACGGTCCGTACATCTACATTAACGTTCAGGTTTCAAATATAAAGTACTTACCCCATGGCCACGTATGTTACAATTATGTACGGGCCGCAGAAGTACCCGTATCTTCCGTATTGTTCAATAAAACGCATTTTAATCCGATCGGTGGCCATTTTCTCCGTATTTTCTCAATGCTTTCAACCATGCGACCCTATCGGTGTATTGCACTCATTACAACTATGAGAAAATGGCCACCAGTCGGATTAAAATGCTTGCTTTTTATTAAACAATACGGAAGATACGGGTACTTTTGCAAGCCCGTACAGAATTGTAACATCCGTGGCCATGGGGTAAGCACTTTATATTTGAAATCTAAACGTCTATGTAGATGTACGGACCAAAAAGGGAGAAAGTGCAAACACCAGGCTGAAGTTCATCCATGACGGTCGTGATAGTCGTGTGATCCATGGCTATGCACTGCAGCTCCCATCATAAGCCAGGTCTGCAAGTGGGAAATGTAACGTTGTTATGTAGTTGTTCTGACCTGTTCTGGAGTGGTTGCGTTGAGCAGTAGGACCAGGCTGTCCTCCACGCAGTGAACCCGCATGAACTGCAGCAGAATGCGGTCTATCCCCAGACCCTCCGCCGTCAACAGCAGCCCGTCATTTTCCAACACGTTCAGGAACATCTCCGTCTCAAACTCCAGCAATGGCCCCGCCATGATTGAATAGTCACGACTTACATCAACTGAAACAAAGATAGAGTCTCGTCTTCACAATGATAAAAAAAAAAGATTTATAGCTAAAAATGTAGGAGAAATTCATAGAGAGCCACTTATGTCACAGATGTTGGACAATGTTTTGAACTTGCACTTCCGGTCACGTGAGACGGCACAACACTACAAACAAGGAAAAACAAGTCAAATCTAAAACCTAGCGCCATCTGCTGCACTGGAAGTTATAAATAGGTGAAGGTTACTTTGAATTTAATCTCTCAAGAACAGATTCTGCACTGGAACAAACAGCAGAGGGCGCTGTTTTTCATTTTCAGTTGGCGATGGGTTCCCAGATTGCTTTGAATTTGACAGTGGTGGGAAAAGTAGCTACTAATTTTTTTTTTACTTAAGTAAAAGTATAAATACTGAAATGTAGAAATACTCTGTTACAAGTGAAAGTCCGGTATTCAAAATGTACTTGAGTAAAAGTACAAAAGTATTGGCATCAAAATAAATTTAAAGTACCAAAAGTAAAAGTACTCATTGTGCAGAATGTCCCATTTCACAAGTTCAAAATGTGTAAAAGATCTTTTGAAAATAGCAGATCTACACGCACTACACGGCCACGCATTGCGAGCTTATAGATCTGCTATTTTCAAATTGCCGAAATATATGTAGGGCCCGGCTGAAGTGGTTAGTGCGTTTTGTAATAATCATCAAAATCTACAAAGTAACTAGTGAATGAAGTTTTCATATAATTGTAGTGGAGTAAAATTACAATATTTTCCTCTGAGATGTAATGGAGTAGAAGTAAAATTATTGAAAATTGGAAATACTCCAGTAAAGTAAAAAAATGTAATGTAATGTACTCAAAATTGTACATAGGGACCTAAGTACAATACTTGAGTAGGCTACATGTGCTGTTACTTTACAATTTGAAACACCAGAATTGTGTTACTTCCCGGTTTATTCTATTATGGTTATGACTCATGCATGTCTGCACCTTTAACCAGTTTATTTGTTTGTTTGTTTGTTTGTTTGTTTGTTTGGTCAGAGGGATTGAATTTAAATATACCCCCCATTCATGCTATTCTGTCATTTTGTGTATATGTGTTAGTAGTGATGTGGAAATAATGTTCATTCAAAACAACTGATGATATGCGACAGGATTTGTAATACTGAAACCCAAGAGACAGTGCTGTGCAAGTAATTTCTTCCTTCCTTGACAATGTAGAACAATGCAGCTGACCATTTCATTATGATTCCATGTCTCCAGCTCTTTGGCAAAACAGAAAATACGTTTTCAGGTTGGGATACCAATTTAATCCAATCAGAAAAGAGAGAGAGACACCATATAAACAAGTGAAATTGGAAGTTATGAAAGGAATAAATGAGCAGACAATATTGGAACCTGGCCTGGCATTGGCCGGACTGATGGCGTGGATTCATTCACATACGTTCCAAGTGTGAGTGGATCCACACCCAGATGACTCTAGAAAACAACACTGATGATGTGTCCAAGTTTGTGCATCAGTTGATGTTTTATTAACTGAAAACTCTGGGAGTGGGAGTACCAGTGACAACCAGGAACAGACTGGGTGACGACCACGAAGAGTGTGATGACATCTGGAGAGACAGAGGACGGCCAAAAACTACAGTATGTGGCAAAACCTGCAAGGAGGGTTTAATCCATCAAGGCAGAATGAGATGTTTGTGCCCAGCAGCAACGACAAGGCAACACACATGAAGAATGCTCACTTCTGGTCAGACGAAGGAGGAGCCAGGCCCGGAGGCAACCCACGGTGCCTGGGGCCTCTTAGTGTCGCCAACACCTGCTGCAACATCTCACCTAACCTGGCCTGGCATTGGCTGGACTGATGGCATGGATTCACTCACATACGTTCCAAGTGTGAGTGGATCCGCGTTGTCGGTCTGGCTAGTGCCAGGCTAACCCTAACCCCTAATTAGCACTGTCTCTAACCCCCAAGAGACAGTGGGGCAGTAGCATGCCACTTGGACAGAGGCCGGGGTCTGATCAGCCTCGGTCGGGTCGCCTGGAGGAGGGTGTCTATTGCAAGACCCGAAACACCCAGTGACTCCAGGTAACAACACTGATGATGTGTCCAAGTTTGTGTATCAGTTGATGTTTTATTAACTGAGTACTTTTTCCACCACTGCTCAGAACGCAACTGCATCATCTCCTCCGGACAGCCCCAGCATGGCTCATGATCAGTGGTGGAAGAAGTACTCACATTTTGTACTTAAGTAAAAGTACCAATAACACAATGTAAAAATACTCTGTTACAAATAAAAGTCCGGTATTCAAAGTTTACTTGAGTAAAACTTTACGTATTCGGATTAAAATATACTTAAGTACTGAAACTAAGTAAAAGTGCTCATTTTGCATTTCACAAGTTTCCAAAACGTATTAAAAAGCTTTGAAAATAGCAGATCGCGTTGTGAGCTTGTAGATCGTCTATTTTAAAATAGCCAAAGTTTAAATAGGGCTGAATTGGTTATGTATGTTTTGTAATAATAATTAAAATCTACAAAGTATAACTAGTATAAAGGTTTCAAATAATTGTTGTGGTGGAGTACAAAGTAGGCTACTATATTTGCCTCTGATGTAGCAGTGGAGTAGAAGTAAGAGTAATACTAACTGGAAATACTCCAGTAAAGTAAAACATACCTAAAAAGTGTACTTATAAGTACAGTACTTGGATACATGTACTCAGTTACTTTACACCACTGCTCCAACGATGAAGGCTGAAACCAAACTACAAACATGAGTATCCATGCTCTGACCTCAACACGCCCATAGAGAGCAGTAGAGCACTTCGTTTTGCCAACATAATGTATTGCAGTCTAATCCCCTCATATGTGTCCAGCTGTACAGGACATGTTCAATCTCCTTGAGGAGAGACGCTCAGTGTGTTGGAGTGAGAAATCACTGTTGCCAACTCTGCTTTTTATAAGCGACTTTGGGCTTGTTTTTTTTATGTAAAGTTGCTTGTAAATATTGGCAGTTGCGGGTTGCGGTTTTTCGGGCTTGTTTCTAAAGTGAAGTTGCTTATTTGGGCTTTTTTCCTGATGTTGCTTCTTCAACCAGTGGTTCTCAAACATTTTCAAATCCAAATTAATATGTTTTTGTCCACGCCCCCCCCCCCCCCCCATCTGAAAATATTTGTGTCAGGTTTGTGTACAATCTTTCAAAAACATATACATAATGTCAAGATCTTTTGGAAAATAGTAGATTTACAAGCTCGCAACGCGTTGCATTAGTGAGCTTGTAGATCTGCTATTTTCAAATAGGCGACGCATATACAGGTAGCCTACTGGTAGTGCTCATGTGGCCTATAGTCGCTTCTTTTGGGCTTGTTTTCATAGGGTTGCCTATTTCTCTCGCAAATTCTGGCAACGCTGGTGAGAAATGAAGACGAAGCCATTAACGGCTGAGACGAGAGGCAGGAATAACTTGCCAGCTCATTGCTTCCGTATTTATTGCATTTTTATCGCACATGAAATTTAATCAAATGATCCGGGGAAAAAAAAAAACACACGGTCACGGAGTGGCAGGTTAGCGCATGTGAAAAGATGACATGTGATGCCACTATTGAAGGGGAGTCACAGTGTTCATTTGGCCATATATCCTCATGTCATTGGGGATGATGCTGTAAATGTAAATGAGTGGGAGCAGCTTGACATTGATGACGGGCTCGAGGGCGAAATATGGGATGTTTAACTGCTTGCAGAGAGAGAGAGAGAGAGAGAGAGGGGGGGGGGGCTTCCTTCTAACCAGTGGTGGAGGGCGGGGGGGGGCTTCCTTCTAACGCTAATTAGGAAAGGAGAGAAGCAGCAGGGTTTTTGGCAAATGGGGGTTTCAGTCTGTGAACCGGCAAGGCTCTGAGGGCTGTAGCTAACTCAGAGTTTACTAAAGTTAACAGCCACTCTTTAAGGCTCATCTGTCATTCTAAACCAAAACTGGAGGAGCCTGCTGGTAATGCTAAAACAGAGCCGGAGGCACAGTTAGTTATGTTTTTCAACCATTTCAAGTGAAATGAGCCCCGAACCTCCAGGCAGAAGGAGCGAGTGCATTCTCCGGCAGCAGCACTCGCTCTCCCTCCCTCCAGGGGGCCCCTGTAGGCATCCCCCCAAAAACAGAAAAACAAAACAAACAAAAAAAACACAAAAAAGACAATTTTGTTTCTTTTTTTGTTGTTTTTGTCGTTGTTCAAAACACATCCTCAGGAAAAACGTTCCTCTTCCTGAACCTTTTGGTCACACATGCCACATTGCAGGCAATTGACCATCATCACCTGCCAAGGTGAAATTCATATCTTGTCAGGG
Source organism: Gymnoscopelus braueri (assembly GCF_963280865.1). Taxonomy (NCBI): domain Eukaryota; kingdom Metazoa; phylum Chordata; class Actinopteri; order Myctophiformes; family Myctophidae; genus Gymnoscopelus; species Gymnoscopelus braueri. Next base: position 20,675,824 of record NC_137617.1, read on the forward strand.
GGGCCTATCTGGAGGAGGTGGCAGATCTGTCACGATGGTGCCAGGAAAATAAAGACCAAGACGTTGTAGGCCTATGCATTCCCGCAGGATACAACAAGTGCTTGAGCAGGGCAAAAATGATTATGAAGGACAAACACCACCCCAGTAATGGACGGTTTGTGATGAGGACTGGCAAGCGTCTGAGGTGTCTCAAAGCCCAGGGCTCAAGGTTCAGGAAGAGGAACGTTTTTCCTGAGGATGTCAGAGTGCTGAACAAAGGACAAAAACAACAAAAAAAGAAAAATAATTGGGTTCAATTTCTAATTACCCCTTGGAGTTTTTTCTCACACTTGTACTAACGTAGATATATGTGTATTTATATATTATACTGTGTATACCTTACTGCACATTACATAAATCCACTACCCCCCATTTAAAAAAAATGTCTGCACATTTCCCATTGCTGCTATAAAGTGTTTATTTTGCTGCCAATTAAAATACATCTCTATTACATCCTTTATTATAATTTTGTTCATGTACAACAGTATATACAAAGTAGGTGTGCGTGCGTGCGTGCGTGCATGGACGCCGGCTTTTGTGCGTGGCCATGGGGGCTGAACTTGACCACCACTCGGCCCCCCCACTCCCCCCCCCCCACTGCGTCGCGGGCATGTACGTGCGCGAAGCGCGCGATTTTTTTTGCTTAATTAATTCATTAAATGACCATAAAACAACATTAACAACACTCTACCCATCCAGTGTCCCATGCATTAATAATAATAAAAAAATAACTGTGCACAGCTGGACAAACTGCAATAATATTATAGCCTAATAATAAAATACCTATACCATATAGAAGAATTGAGGTACTTTTACTTTACTGGAGTATTTCCAATTTTCAATACTTTTACTTCTACTCCATAGACAAATATTGTACTTTTACTCCACTACAATTATTTGATTTGTAGATTTGGATTATTATTACAAAACTATTTATACAGTATATATACTTTGGCAATTTGAAAATAGCAGATTTGCGACGCGTTGTGAGCTTGTAGATCTGCTATTTTCAAAGATTTTTTATACATTTTACACATTTGAAAACTTGTGAAATGGGACCTTCTGCATAATGAGTACTTTTACTTTTGGTACTTTAAAAACATTTTGATACCAATACTTTTCTACTTTTACTCAAGTACATTTTGAATACCTTACTTTTACTTGTAAAAGAGTATTTTCACATCGCAGAATTGATGCTTTTGTTTAAGTAAAAAAATGTAGTACTTTTTCCACCACTGGTATTCTGTGCATGCAGTGAGTGACTGTTACACAGGACCTCCAGAACATGTTTAGCACAGCCAGGCACGCCGATTTATGTGCACGGCCGTGGAGCCGCAATAGCCCCGCCCCCCCGCCGCGAGCCGTTTCTGTCTGGGCTATAGACCGCCGAAGTCTGACGTCATTTACACATCCTTTGTTTGTCTACCTGGTTTGCAGTTTTCCACCCCCGTTCTGAATCCCATAGACGTATTGAATATCGCGTCAAATAAGAACTGTGTTCCAAAAATAAACACATGACCCCGGCGGGTTGACTCTTATGGATATGAAGCATCAACTGACGGTGAGAAAACGCTAATGTTACTTCCGCCGAATTGGTTACATTTTCGCCAGAAACAGACTGTATCAAATATAAGTGACTGACTATCATAAACGATACAGAACCCCCTCCCTGACAATAACGCCGACACGCGGTGTTTATTTTTGGACCACAATTCTTATATGAGACGATTCTAAGATGACCCAATGTTATTCTCCATAGAGAAATTACTTCCGCAAACCTGGGGATGAACGAGTCACGTCAGGACTTCGGTGCTCTATTGTTCTAGGTGTCAACGGCGTTAACACCTATCTGCGCCCTGCTATAGTAATGGTAATGGTAATGGTAGGCTACTGTAAGTTTGAGCCTGACATCTGAGATTCATGAGGGGGCTGACCAATTGACTGTGGGGGCGCTAGCCCCGACGCCCCCACGTCATCGGCGCCCCTGCGTGCGTGTATCACAGTAAATTAGAAAATCAGTCAACTGAGTTTGCAAACTGACTGATTTCAGCCATCCTAGTCGACAAAATGTACTGTTTTGTAAACAGTACATTTCTTTAATTTGTTTTATTTGTTTATCTCTAACTGTGCGTGACATACAAACCAGAGAGTACAAACTGCTCAGTCATCAAACATACCAGTAGTGTTGTAGACCCAAACATAGACAGGAGGATGCACAAAGCAAGCGCAGATCACACCTCACAGGGAAAATGCATGATACGTGAACACAATGATTATTTAATAATAATATTAATCTAATTTAATGATAAAATACATAAATAACTTTGTGGAGTGTGTATGAGTGGTGGCCCCACAACAGCAGTTTGAAACGAATCCGCCCCTTAACAGAGCATTATAAAGAATTTTCAATCACAAATTGATGACAAAGCTCTCCATGCAAGGGTTGGAAGTACAAAAAGCCATCCGCTTTAGGGCTGTAAAGTTCTCTGTTGAATTGCAAAGCTGGTATGTGTTGTTGCTAGGAATAAAATATGCGTTGGAGTGAGCAAGTGTTCAATTCACTGACTAGGTTGTCTGGAAAAATCTCTCTCTCTCTCTCTCTCTCTCTCTCTCTCTCTCTATCTCTGCCCCAATTCATAATACACTGTCAGCTGATTGGTTCCCGCTGTCTGTCTACCGCCAATGGTATGGGTCACTCACATTATAGTACCTTCTAAAAAATGAGATGCTACATCTTGAGGGGCTACCCTTTCAATAAATGATGACACCGCAGGAACAAAGACTGATTGTACTGTTCGAGCTCTGGTCTGATGTCACACATGTGTTGGTTCTAACTAGGCCGATGCCCGTTTGGAATGATTAAACGATGCCTGTTGGGACAACATGCCCCTCTGGTTATGCAATACCCCTTGTACCCTTTGTTAGGGTAGCTGTTGTACCTGTTGTGAGAGTAGTACCCATTATCATGACATGACATAGACCTTGGCGGCCAGTCTATGACGTCGGTACTATGACGTTATATTGATGACATCAGGGATCTCCATACATAGGCATAAAAGGTAAGGTCCCTGGGGGACTTGGGGCAACCAAGCATATAGTGCACCCGGGAGAATACAATCCATTCTGTGTGTGTGCACAGAATGGAATGGATTGTATTGCGTGTGTGCGTGTGTGCGCGTGTGCATGTGCATGTGCATGTGCATGTGCATGTGCATGTGCATGTGCATGTGCGTGTGCGTGTGCGTGTGTGCGTGCGTGCGTGCGTGATTGGCACTTATTTCTTAACATACAATGTAAAAGATTAACATTAACACACAGTAGGCTATATCAGACAAAAGCAATTCACATGTTTTAAACAAAACAAAAATATTGAAAGAAGCAAGCGTAAAGTGGTCTTGGCCTGGGACATGGAAAACGTCATACTGCATCATAGTATGTTCAGTTTAAAATGAACACCAAATCACAATAATGAGATTGGGAATGATTGTACCTTTGCATTTACATCCAACATAAGTAAGTCTTTGTGTTAAACTGATAATCGGCTGGTTGTTTAGAACCGGACTCAAGAGCCACTGTGAGGCCTAGCTGGGTTGTACGGCCAGCTAGTCGTCCTGGTACTCTAGAGAGAGTTAAGATGATCTTCGAGCGTCGCTGAGGACACTGGGTTGTCAGGTGAGTTAATCCTGCTTGGATCGCTTGCCGATGAGGAGAGAGAGAGTGGTTTCAACCATGACATCCAGAGTGTTTTATCCTGCTGTGGGTAGCCCCTGACATCACTGTGGTGATGTCAGATAGTGTCAGACATCTCCTCATATGGAGCTGCCTATGTCAGTTATGCCCAAATATGGGACCAGGAGTCAGTCCTGGACGTGACGGTTATCTCCATATATGGAGTTTCTGGGAAGGGTTCATGTCAGACCCCGTATCTATGACACGTCTTGGGTCTCTATGACGACCTTGTAGGTCGATCGTCTCCATTTATGGGGATCTCCATATATAGGCCAGTGCTGGCAAGTATGCCCTGAACGTTCGCAACACTTTGGATTCTCCCAATATAAGGCAGTGATATAGAAATACAGAGAAAGACAAACATTGTGTAGAGCAGGGATCTTCTAAATGTTTAAGGCCAAGGACCTCTTAGTTAAAAGAGATGAAGCAGAGACCTATAGCCTGGCTCCAGACCATAGACCCCACCCACTCCACTGAGTGAACTGCTTGAAGCTTCAATCTGATAATCAGGCTGGCAGAGACCCCACTACATACGTATATTGTATAGGATTGTGTTGCATATTAGATATTATTATTACTACTACTAATAATTATGATAATAAATTATTATTATTAGTATATATTATTTAGAGCTTTCCACGCAATTTGATGAGAAGCATTGATGGTTGTCTCATCAATGTCTGTTGACTGTTGAGAGATTTGAGACTAGCTTGGAAGTATTCCACAGGTTTTTCATTTAAGTGACTTTTTTTGGTGGATGTGAGAGAGTCCTATAGTCCTTGGGAAACCATAAACCATTAACCTACGTAGGCCTACATCTAAATGATTTGCCATATTTACATTTCCTTACCAATTACAAATTACAAATCCTTATAAGCTATATATTTCTGGGATACATAGAAGCTGAAACTCCACAAGATATTCCTCTACACTTATTTAGTGAGAACATTGCTCCTCTTGCTGAGAGCATCTCAGCAGGCGCCCCCCCCTGCCCCCTTGCCTTCAACTCCCTTGGAAAACGCTGTTCGCAGCTGGGTTGGGCTTCCTCCTAAAAGCAGCACCAGACTGCAGTGCCTCCAAGAGGCCATACATGATACCAGTTTCATCACCCTCTACGTTGACTTTAAGGAGCAGACTCTTCTTGAGTTTCTGCCCCTTCTCCTTTTCAGACTTCTCTCTGGCCAGCTTGTCTCTCCTGATCTTCTCCTCAGACTCCCTTCTCTTCTGATTCTCCATCACAGCTTGCTGAAACATGTTCTTGAAGGTGTTGAGGTCTCCAAAGAACTCCTCAACAGAGATCTTCCGTGGGTCAAAGACAAAGTACACTCCCATGTCCCTGTACTGCTTCTCCATGTTTGTATGCATCAGGTCCAGCTTCTTGTACTGCTCACGGGCGCTGCCCACGAAGCTGGACATCTTCACCACAAACAGGTCCCTGTCACTCTGCGGAGGAGGAAAGGTTTTTAGGACTTTCTCAATGTTCTTGATCTGACATCCCATCTGGTCCAGGTTCTTCTGAAGCATCTCTGCCGACACTCTGCTGGCCCTCTCCACGTGGACCAGCTCCTCAGGGAAGCTCATGACGTTAGGGTACTGTTCCTGGCACACGTCAGCCAGGAAGTGGAGCAGCGTCTGCTTCTGGTCAACTGACTTGGTGTCACGCAGCTTGCAGAGGTAGGATACGGTGAACCCGAAGGCCTTGGCGTTGCGGGAGCCGGCGTTCATGTAGTTTCCCAACAGCAGGATGATCTGCAGCAGCTGGGAAAAGTTCTGGCTCTTCCTCAGCTCCTCACAGGCCGCTGTCACAGATACCACGTCTGACTTGAGGTTGTCCAGCTGCTCGTCAAACTGCAGCTTGAACAGGATGGCCTGGAGGCGGGGCTTTAGACACTTCACACTGGACATCACCACTCCAAACTGTTCGGCTTCAGCAAGGTCGTCGTACTGATCCTTCATCTCCGCCAGGACATTCATCTGTTCCTGTTCCGGTAGAAGTTTGATAAGGTTCTGCAGTATGGACTCAGTCAGAACCTTCTCATTGACCTCCAAGATGAAACTTTTGATTTCTTCATAGAGTGCACGGAATGAACCCAGGAAGATAGAGAGGTTCTGGGAAGACTTGGAGTCCAGCACCTTCAACTCCTTTACTTTCTTCTGTGTTAGTTTCTTGTCCTCTCCACCATTCTGCAGATTTTTGGCTTGGGAAGTCTTGGCCTGTGAGAAGGCAAGGGTCAATTTGGCAAAGAGCTCGTTGTTTTCAAATTGCTCCTCTTTGACGTTGGTCCAAAAACTCTTCTCTGATAGATCCTCTGGTCCAATCTTTCTCCAGTTGGCTCTCTTCAGCCGCACCTCAGGCTTGTACTCCTTCTTAGCCTTGAGACCAAAGGGGAGTGGCAGGGGAGCAGGGGCTGTCCAGGCACTCATGCCAGGCGGAGGAGGTGGTGGAAGGCCTGGACCGCCAGGAAGTGGTGGAGGTGGTGGCGGTCCCATCCCAGGTAAGAGCGGAGGGGGTGGGGGTCCTGGCATGCCAGGGAGGGGAGTAGGAAGAGGCATGCCTGGCAAGGGTGGAGGTGGAGGGGGTGGAAAGAAACAAGAATGCCCGGGTAAGGGTGGTGGTGGTGGTGGTGGTGGGGGAGGTGGGATCACCACTTGGCCCGGTAGGGGAGGTGGGGGAGGCACACCCGTTTGCGCCCCGGGGGTTGGTACAGGAATGTTAACGGTGACAACTATAGTCTTGGGCTCTTCCAGATCTTTAGATAGCTTCTCAATTCGCTCATGCAGTGTGCTAAGCTTTTGCTGCAGTCCCTGGTTCTCTCTGTCTGTGCCCGGCTTGGTAGAGGCCAGCTGTTCCTTGAGCTCAAGCAGACGCTGCTCATAGTCTCCCTTCAGCTTCTTCCACTCTACCTGCCGCTTGTGGCGTGCCATCAGCTCCGCCTCCAACTTCTTCTCCAGTTTCTTGGCCTTGGCCTCGCTGGACTCCACCTTGGTTTGATTCACCATGTTGTCTATCAAGCCCGCAATATCAAGGCTGAGTTTGCGGCACTTGAAGTCTGGGTCGGCACCATTTCTGTGAAGCACAATCTGACCAATACACCATCAACTTGTAGTACTGAGGCCTGGCCAGATAATCATTGCGGATCAGCAGCAGGTGCTGTAGCAAGGACAGGAAGTAGCCTTTGGCTTTTGAGTCCTTCACTGTGTTGACAAGGACTTCAAACACCTCCCTCACATCGTCCATCTCAAACTGTATGTCATTCAGGCGTGCTTTGAGTTCATCATAGTCCTCCTCTGCCTGCTCATCAAACACATTGAGCTGCACCCTCAGTTCGTCGTTGTCGATCATCCTCACCTCCTCCGTTAGCTGGTCTTTGAATCCCAGTCTCATCAGTTCAGAGCGGATGTGGATCCTGAAGTCTGGCTCCTCTCCTCGACTGATCAGAGCATTGATGAGAGTAATGCAGCCGACCTTTAGAGCAATGTTTGGTTTATTCATGCCAGTCAGAAGAGGCTGAAACCGCTCAATGCCCTGTTTCTCTGCCTCCACTGTTATGGCCTCCAGAACACGTTTGTGAAGGTTGTCTGAGTGATCTAAGATGCAGATGGCGGAGAGCAGCTTGACGGCGTCCAACATCATGACGGGCATCCTGGGGTTGATGGCTCGAACCAGCAGAGGAATCCCCTCAGCCGAATCCAGCATGGATTTCAGTCCATACTTATTATTCATGAAAGCTTTGAGACAACGGATGATCTCATGTTGACACTTTACTCCAATGTCGGGGTACTCAACTCGTTCCTCTTGCAGTCTCCTCAGCAGGCTGAGCAGCAGGGCAAGGCCCTCATCTCCAAAATTCTGCACCCAGCTGACAGGGTTGTTATTGAGTGAGACTCGTAGCGACTCCAGACAGCCCAGCAGTTGTTTGTCTCGGATATCGGACTTCAACTCCTGGATGTACACCATGACTAACTTGGTGCCCTCCTTCTGGTTCTGACCAGCTTTGGAGGTGTACAGGTACTGGGAGACCATCTCTCGCTTAATGGTGATGTCTTTAGCTCGCAGTGGCTTCTGCTTCTCCTTGTTCAAGTTCATGTCCACCAGCATCTGTTCAAACAGCTCCAGGATGTATTCGTCAGTGTGGTCGTGCAGCATGGCACTCTGGGCGTGGATCTCATAGTTGGATGTTGAGGAGTGGTGCCTACTGGGTGCAGAGCCCATCTTCTTGTCCTTCATCCCCATGATGGTGAAACGCTCCAGCTCGTCGGGAATCAGCTGTTTGAGTTTACATTTCCTTTTCACATCTCCATCCTCGTATCTCTTTCCTTTCTTATCCTTCTTGGGAACAGAAGCTGAGGCCTCGTTTGGCTGAGGCGCGGCAGTAGATTCTGCTAAATTCCCACAGTATGGATTCATTACTTGAATTCACTGCGCTTTCACTGGTTGTACTTTGCCCAAAAGTAGTTTTTGCCAGACCCAGGGGGTCGGCTGGTTGTTTAGAACCGGGCTCAAGAGCCACTGAGAGGCCTAGCTGGTTTGTACGGCCAGTCGGCCAGTCGTCCAGTCGTCCTGGTACTCTGTATAGGGTACTCTGTATTGGCCCCCGCAATAGCTCTATCCTCTTTTATGTCTCGGTTGTCTCTTCTGTCTTCTATCTTCTGTCTTCTATCTTCTGTCTTCTATCTTCTCCGTCTTCTATCTTGTCTGTTTATGGTGTCTCTTTCTCAATCGTCTCCTTCTGTACGTCTTGACTGCCTTCACCCGACTCTCTCTCGCTATGGGGACGTGTGGTGGTCAGATCTTATAGGCTTGGCACAGCGCTGGGCGGGCGGACCTCTGACGTCACTCTGACACAGCCATAAGGAGTTCCCAATGCAGCCACGCCCAAATATGGAGTATGCTGTCCTCAATGTGTTGTTATGACATCAGCGGTAAACAAATCAGTCAGCTCCATGTACGGTCACAAAATGGGGCATGCATGTACTGATGACATCAGACCCAGGGGGTCGGCCTACAGGAGGCTAACTAGCCACAATTAGCACAAAGTGGCTAATCAACAAAGCCGCCAATCTATGGGAGGAAAAGTAGGAATTCCAGCTGCACACTTTCTTCCTTGCAAAGAAGTACGGTCACCAGCCAGTGCAACCACATTAACCAAGTGTCTTCATCATATTTAACTTAAACTTTTATACATAATGGAAGTCAATGGGGCTCTGATCAGGCTGAAACCATGCCCAAATTTGGAATCATTCGTCATAGATATGTCATAGACAAATGACATCATAGATGAATGATGTCACAGGCTGGCCACATGAAGTCCGAGATCAGTCTATGTTCATAGAAACACTTTTTCTATTCAAGTTCTTGAATTTTTATGTATTTTTGTTGCCAGACCCAAGGGGTCGGCCTACATGAGGCTTTGTCCCTATTTCGTCCATACATGGGCATAAAAGAGGGTTCAAGTTTCGTCCCCCATAGTGATGGAGCTCACTTAAAAAAAAAATATTTTTTGAAGTGCATAATCCTATTTATAGGTTATTAATGTCATCATGTGTCTCGCTAGCCAATCACAGTGCTGAATAGAGTCAGCCAATTTCGTCCCCCTTAGTGACCTATTCAAATCCATGACCTATTCAGTCCCGACCCTTAGTGACATATTCGATCCCAACCTTCCCATATATGGAGATCCCCATAGATGGACACAACCGAACTACCCAAGTCTGACATCATAGAATCTCTCCTAGACTTCTATACATGGAGATAAACATACCATAGCTCTGACATCAGAGAACCCCTCTTGGAACCCCATATATGGAGCTAACCGAAACGTCCAGGACTGACATCATAGGCCCATCTTTGGGCATAACTGACATAGCCCGCTCCATATATGGATATGATTGACATCACCGTAATGACACCAGGGCTGCAGCCAACGAGAAAGGCAACGGAAATCCCTGGTTAATTGAGTTCCATCAGCGATCCTGAGCAACATTAACTCCCTCCAGAGGAATAAGCATCAATACAACCAATAAGTAGTTGGCTCTACAGCCTAAAACATTACATATCAGTTTACCTACTTCTTGGATACTATCATAGCGGCTTTCAGAATCAAATCTGATCGTACATACATTTCATGAATGAGGCTTAAAGAGAGTAATATTAGCTCCCCACCTTATTCCAGGCTTTCGCCTGTGAGAAAGCCTGGAACAAGGTCAGGTGCGACCTCAGTTGTATGTGACTCAGCCTTTTGGAAATGGCAAAATGTCACAAACTGTATTCGCAAATTGAGCTTATTACACTACAGCATCGGCCTACTGAAATATAGATGAGAAGAGAAGGATGTTGTCATGTAGCGGGCCATTCAAACAAGTCAGTGAGCCTCCGTGCAATGCTAATAACACTCTCACAGTTAATTGCTTTGTTTACATAAAGGGGGAGCTGATTACCCCGCAAAAAGCGAGGAGACCTACTTTTCTGGGGCTACTGTTTTGACAAAAACAACAAGCTCAAATAAAGAACGATAAGGAGATACGTAGATAAAGCGAACCGTTCCTCATGATTAAGATGAATGCATGGATGAAAAAGCACAAAGGGGGTGGAGGGGGGACTGGAGAGAAATGAAATGATAGATGAAAACAACATTAAAGCAAATGTATGGCTCTTATAAGAGGCATGAACAAACTCCTTGCCTGTCATATCCACTTTGGCAAATCACTGTGACAGTCAACGGCAATAAGGATGGTGTTGGGAAACATACAAAGATAGCAAATAAAGAGAGAAAAATAGATACAGAGAGGGAAGGACGAAAGAGCGAGCGGGGGTGAGAGAAAGATACAGTATTCAGAGGGAGATGGGGAAGGAGAGGAGGAAATAGTGTGAGGGAGAAACAGAAAGAGTTAGATGGATGGTTGGGGAGAGAAAAGGCTATGCGAGATATATACAAAAAAAAGTGGCTGAAGTGGACGAGATAACAGAAAACGGGAGGAGAGAAAGGAAAGAGAGAGAGATAAACAAATTGTCCCTGTAATGTCGTTGAACTAGCACAGCGCCTGGCTTTGTCAAAGAACATATTAGATGAATAATTCAAAGCTGGCAGTCTGGATGTTTGGGGGGATATTGCTTAACTTATAGTGTGTCGTGTGCCGAAAATAGCAGATCTATAAGATCACAATGGGTCGCAATCGTAAGGCATTTTGAGCTTATAGATTGGCTATTTTCGGTGTACAACACCGCCGTACGTAAGTATAATTCCGGCTTATTTCAGTGGGTGACAGAGGAGGCACTCTACTGCCTGGAGAGGATGGCAATGATGTGTCAGTGCAGTGGTAATGACAACATGTGTGCATGTGTAAGTATGTGGGTGTATGTGGACGCGTGAGGGTTTGTGGGCGTGTTTGTGGGTGAGAAGTGGAGGTGGGATTTTGTGTGTGTGTCTGTCTTTCTGGGTTGTGTGTTGAAGCAATGGAGAATTAATGATGGAATTGGTTTCTGAGTCTAAAGATAAGATAAGATAAGCTCTTATTGATCCCCGCAGGGAAATTCAGATAAGAGTGTGTGTGTGTGTGTGTGTGTGTGTGTGTGTGTGTGTGTGTGTGTGTGTGTGTGTGTGTGTGTGTGTGTGTGCGTGTGTGCGTGTGCGTGTGCGTGTGTGTGTACACAGGCACGTGTGTGAGTAAGCAGACACAAACTGAAACAACCCCACCTGGTGTGGGATTTGCATGGATGCTACCAAAGGACATTAACATAGTTTACACCAAGTCCTGAATCTCATGAATGATGATTATGGCTTGTTTCAGTTGCCTGTTCCCCAGTACGAGACACAAACTGAGACTTTGTCTTCATCAATGTTTAGGATCCAGGTCTGGAGACCAAGAGAGGCCTGTCACATCACATCAACTTTGAATGGAATGGAATTTGAATGGATTGGTCACTACTGAATGCTTTTGCAATGAGTATCCGTCGATTAGGCTACCAGCCGGCATATTCTGTTCCCTGTTGGTTCATGCCTACAGGTACTGTAAGTCTTAGGGTCTGAATTTCCAAGGTCATCCTTGTTAATCCTAAATTATGCTTCAGCGAAAAAGTGATGTGTGTGACATGTCACTCAACAAAAATAATGTTTTATTTTTTTAAACTAATAAAAGGGTTGACACTCAAGTAAAGTTGATAACACGTTTTTCACGTAATTGTTCATGAGCGACATATCGCACAATGCTTTTTTGCTAAAGCATGAATTAGGCATTACGTTATTAAGGTGGACTTGGTGGAACTCACTAATGCCTAATAGCTGCAGAGCCCTGTCACAAAGTTTTTGGAGAACCATTACCGGTTGTTACGAGCTATGTGCTGCCACATTGGAAAAGTGAAAACAAAAGATGGAGATCTAGGTTGTTTCTTTTGTACTGTTGTTCTCCTTATCAGTGTCTCACCTTAACCGCAACACTTTCCATTGATTTCCATTGACTCTATTCGTCCCCAAAACCCCATAACCCGACTCTATACTAAACCTAAACCTAAGACCCTTGAAAATGAGCACCAGCTAAAGTGTCCTTAATTTCCATGCTTTTCTAGTCCTTATATCCTCACAAGAATAACGATGCAAGAACACATGGTGTCTTTCTCTCACACACACACACACACGCATGCACGCACGCACACACGCACGCATGCAGGCACACACGCACACACGCACGCACGCACACATGCACACATGCACGCACACACACATGCATACTCCCAATTAAAAGGCTGAAAGCTGTCAATGTGATACAGAGAGTCAGAGATGGAGGCGGATTTCAAACATTAACCTTCCACTGTAAGTCCTGTTAATCCAAACACTCACACAACACCAGGAAGTTCACACTAAATGAGTGGGGGATGAAAGCCAGGGATAGCCTGTGTGGGAAAAGATATCTGGATTAATTAAGTATTGTAACGGATGAAGTTGGTGTGTGTGTGTGTGTGTGTACGTGCGTGTGTGTGTTTAAAACAGCGTGTAGCCAATGCGCATTATTGTGTGTGCGTACATAATACATATGACACTGTGTATATGAGCGTACATGTGTGTGTGTGTGCACGGTTATGTTTAAGCATATCATTTATGCACGTAGCCATGTGCGAGGGGGATAATTGTTAGTGTGACATACATGCAGAGCAGCCACCTCATCAGTGAACCTACACAGTCATAAAGAAGCATGTTTGATTGGATTTTCCTGTTTTAATCAGAACGGCTCTATTTTCGATGGGTGGTGGGACCCGACTAATTAGAAAGCTGGATTAAAAGTGAATGTCAACATGTTAAAGACACGCGATCTGGCACTGTAAACAGAATGTAAACTACACCTTTTAAATGAAGCCTTTAAATGAAGCAAGTGTGTGTGTGTGTGTGTGTGTGTGTGTGTGTGTGTGTGTGTGTGTGTGTGTGTGTGTGTGTGTGTGTGTGTGTGTGTGTGTGTGTGTGTGTGTGTGTGTGTGTGTGTGTGTGTGTGTGTGTGTGTGTGTGTGTGTGTGTGCGCGCGCGTGCACGTGCGTACTTGTATGATGTGGTGCATAGCTTGGTGACATGCTGAACGCAGAAAGAGAGGTGGACCAGTGATGGCAAGGGTTAAGGAGGGATGTAAGAAGTTCAGGGAACTCATGCCTTTCCCATAGCATCCAAGGAGCCATCACTGAAGATGAAAGGGCAAGTCTACTCAGCCTGCATCAGATGTTGCATGATGTACAGAAGCGAGACGTGGGCCCTGGGGGTGGAGCGCGAGGAGAAGCTGGACTGAGTGGAGATGAGGATGATTAGATGGATGTGCGGCATGTCAATGAGGGAGAGAATGACGAGCGCAGAACTGTAGATGGATGACGTGAGAGGAGGCGATAGCAGATGTGGTGAGAGGGCGAGGCAGATTGAGATGGTACGGACACATTATGGATGGAAGTAAATGACTGAGTGAAGAATGCAATGACGTTGAACTTGGAGGGGACAAGACCTATTGGCTGGCCAAAGACGAATAGGCAGATGACCATGTCAGCTGCCATGAGAGCACTCAACATCGACCAGGAGGTGGTCATGGACTGTCCCGGGTGAAATGAAGCCATAGCGAGGATTCAGTCCAATCCAGTTCGGCCCTGGACAGAGGACTTAAAACAGATGATGATGCGAAACAAGAGTTAGGTGTTCTAAAGAGTTAGGTTTTCTCACTTTTGAATAGAAGAGATAAAATAGAAGACAACGCAGAGATTTAAGCACACTAGAGATCCTCACTTCTACAAGGTGATATAAAGTGTGCAACCTTGATGCACATACATAACTACAGTAGTAACTACATAACTACACCTGTATTAATAGGTGTTTTACATAACTTCCTAGTTAGTCACTCATCTACATATTTATTTATTTATTGTTTCTTTACAGTCCATATTTAACCACTTAAACACCATATACTTTGTTGACCGGGGTCCCCCAGGGCTGTATCCTTGGCCCCATCCTTTTGTCACCTTTTGTTATGTGCTTGTAGATAATGCTGTTTTTCACCGAATGTTCACCTATTATGACATGCCCAGAATAGGCACACTAGGCCCCTGTGGTTACGTTTTAGGACTTAAATATTTGCATCGTTCTGCTAAATACTTAAATTACAAATTGTAAATAATATAGGTTAAGGAGAGGTCAGCCTTTTTCTCCACTATACAGTGAATAACCTAGAGATTTTACTCGTCTCACATTTCTGTACCCAGCCAATGGCAATTGAAAAGGATGCACGGGGTACTAAGCTCTCCACTTACACGCACCATTCAAGTTAAAGCAGCGGAGCATTCCACATTAAATACTCGTACTCAAAGGATCAAAAGGAAAGGAGCCCAAACTGTTCAGGATAATGCATTACTTCACTCTGTGGGAGCAGCAAATGCATGTGTGAGCGTGTGTGTGCGTGTGTATGTGCACACGCTCATGCGTGCCCCTGCGTGTATACGCGCACCCTGCAACGACTGGCCGACCACCGGCTTTTCCCCATGCGCCGCAATAAGCACCACCTCATGTTTCTCACATCCTCCCACAGTGTGCTGCCGCCCCCATGTGAGATACTCCCTTCTGCCGTAATGAGTTCTGTTCCCGCAGGGGGATGAGAAGTGGGGATTGACTTGATCGGGAATGAGCGCGGCGCCCCACAGCATCGTACATACGATAAGCCTGAGCCGCCTCCCTCCCTCATTCTCTTTCTCCTTCCTTTCTCCTTTCATCCTCACCCTGAGAAAAAAGAAAAAAAAAGAAAACAGAGTGCCAGAATATTAATATTTAGAATGATTGTTGCCTGGCTTTTCCGCCTCGCCTCAGAGGCGTTTTTTTTTTCCAGCGATGCGCGGCACGTCGGTGCTCGTCACTTTAGCATGTTCTTACTCGTCATCTCCACGACTAATGTTCCCTCCACAGTTTATTGCTTGACGAAATGGCTCCATTAGTGTCGAGGCCTGTGCTAATGGCATGCAGATGGGGCCCGTCGGCCGCTGAGAGCTAGCTTACCGAGTTTGCGAGAGGGTGGGATGACTGACAGGCAGTGAACTGAAAGTCTCTATCTTTCCTGTGCGCGCTCTGCTGGGTGCACCTGTTTGTGTAGCCTATTTATGTGTGATTGTATCTGGCCCTGTATGTGTGTGCGAGCGTGCCGTGCATGCACATGTGTTTGCATGGGCGTGTGAAAGAGTGCGTACGAGAGCGTGCATGTGAATGTGTTGTTGCCTATGTTGGTATAAGCTTTTTGCATGTGTGTGCGTGCATGTGTGTGCAATGTGCATGCATGAATATACTTATGTGTGCATGAGAGAGAGAGAGAGAGAGAGAGAGAGAGAGAGAGAGAGAGAGAGAGAGAGAGAGAGAGAGAGAGAGAGAGAGAGAGAGAGAGAGAGAGAGAGAGAGAGAGAGAGAGAGAGAGAGAGAGAGAGAGAGAGAGAGAGAGAGAGAGAGAGAGTGTGTGTGTGTGTGTGTGTGTGTGTGTGTGTGTGTGTGTGTGTGTGTGTGTGTGTGTGTGTGTGTGTGTGTGTGTGTGTGTGTGTGTGTGTGTGTGTGTGTGTGTGTGTGAGTGGGGGTGTGTGTGTGTGTGTGTGTGTGTGTGTGTGTGTGTGTGTGTGTTGGTACCGTGTTATCTTCCCTTTCCCGTTCCCTGTGGAGGGCAGACGTTTTAGAAAAGTGTTCACCACTACTCAGCTGTGAAACCTCTCTGCTAGCATTCAGGGAACTGGGAAATCGTCACAGGAGACTTGAGGGGGAATGCTGCTATGACAGTTGGAAATGGCTGCTGTGCCAGTGAGGCTACATGCTGCACAGAAGAAACAAACTACAAGCTGGAGATGGTGGCCCTCAGGACCCCTCAAACCCCAAGCTAAGAGGACATGCTGTCCATGTCCTTTTCATGTTGTAAAAAGAAGAACGGATCCGCCACGCTGGCAGCTCTGCCTGGCCCTGGTTCAATCGATCTATCTATCAAGTGATAAATCCTTCACCAATGATGGCTGGTCATGGAAACTAATATTGTGCCATACGATAATTGGATACTATGTCAAATGTTTAGGAGGAGAGACTCTCTTATTTTATTGCTCCCCAAGCCGGAGCGTTATTTCCAAGCCTGCCTCTGTCCCCTGGTTAAAGGGATTATCACACCCTCGAGCCTGTTATGAGATAAAGCGAGTTTCAAGTGTGGGCAAATTTTCCTACCGTATTGAAATTAACGGAAACCAATGGCTCCCTTAAGAATCAAACAAGCAAGCAACATATATTATATATATATACACTATACAGTATATTGTGAGCCATATTCAATGGGTTGAACATGCTTGCATCTGAAAGTGTGAAAATGGACCCGGGGTGTGTTTCATTACATTACATTACATTACAGTCATTTAGCAGACGCTTTTATCCAAAGCGACTTACAATAAGTGTATTCAACATAGGTAGGGAACGAAAACTACTAATCACCAGAAGTCTTTAGTGCATTTTCTGCAAAAACAAGCAACCAAGAGTATACCTAGCGCTAAGGTAAAAGTGCAATATATCAGCTACCTATTTCCTTAAACAGATGAGACAAAATAGCTAAATCAAATGAGCATGAGCTAAAACAAATAAGTGTATCGACTAAACAAGATCCAATAAACAATACAGCAATAGAAAACAAGCGTTCGTACAACTAGTTAACAACAAGTAGGTCAGGCAGAGAGGAAGGGTAGTGTTTCCTGAAGAGGTGGGTTTTCAGCCTGCGGCGAAATATGGGCAGTGACTCTGCTGTCCTAACATCAGTGGGAAGTTCATTCCACCACTGTGGGGCCAGAACAGAAAAGAGTCGTGACCGTGTGGATCGGCCAGAAGGACCCTTGAGTGACGAGGCAATCAGTCGCCCCGAGGTGGCAGACCGAAGTGGTCGGGCAGGGGTGTAGGCATCGACCATAGCCCGGAGGTAAGAAGGAGCTGTTCCTTTCACTGCCCTATAGGCTAGCACCAGGGTTTTGAACTGGATGCGAGCCGCTACGGGGAGCCAGTGTAGAGAACGGAGAAGGATGGTTGTGTGGGAGAACTTGGTTGAACACCAGACGAGCCGCAGCTTTCTGAACAAGCTCCAGAGGTCTGATGGCAGATGCCGGAGCACCAGCAAGGAGGGAGTTGCAGTAGTCCAGGCGGGAGATGACGAGAGCCTGGATGAGCACCTGGGCTGCCTTCTCCGTGAGGAAGGGGCGAATCCTCCTGATGTTGTAGAGGAGGAATCTGCAGGACCTTGTCACTGATGCGATGTTTGCCGAGAACGTCAGTTGATCGTCCAGGGTCACACCCAGATTATTCGCAGTCCGAGTTGAGGTCACCACAGCATTATCAATGGTGATGGCCATGTCTCGGTGCGGACAGCCCTTCCCCGGGAGGAACATCAGCTCGGTTTTGTCCAGGTTGAGCTTCAGGTGGTTTGTCGACATCCACTCCGAGATGTCAGCCAGACAAGCAGCAATGCGTGCCTCCACTTGGGTATCAGAGGGGGGGAATGAGAGGATCAGCTGGGTGTCATCGGCATAGCAGTGGTAGGAAAAGCCATGGGAGTGGATGACAGCACCCAGAGATGTAGTGTAGAGAGAGAAAAGAAGAGGACCCAGAACCGAGCCTTGGGGAACCCCAGTTGTGAGCCTGTGTGGTTCTGACACAGACCCTCTCAGCATCACCTGGTAGGAGCGACCCGTCAGGTAGGATGCAAACAGGGAGAGTGCAGAGCCTGAGACACCCATCCCCTCGAGGGTGGGGAGGAGGATCTGATGGTTCACCGTGTCGAACGCTGCAGACCTCGTGTTTCAACCTCGTTCTGCGATCTTGGTCGACTTCAACCCCTCTCCCTATACTGTATGTGTGCCGTTAAAAGACCCGCTGTATTTTTATTCAATTTTATCATAACACCCTCTGTAGAGGTGGAAAGAATACAGTAATTTATCCATGTGTAAAGTAACGCAGGTAAACGATAATAATAATAATGGAATAATCCTGCACTAACTTTGTGAAGCAGTCTGTCAAGTGCATATAACAGCATTTGGCCACTGTCAGTCAGCAGGTAAGTGTTTGCTGGGGACAGAAAGTTGTCAGAGGTCGTGTCGTACATTTCAAACCATGCTGGTTGAAATGCTTCTTGGTTTCTAAGAGTGGGAGTCCAGGCGGCAGTGTGAAGAATGGCACAGTGGGTAAATGTCACCGACAGCCTTCTGTTCTGTTCCATATCTGACTAAGAGAAGAACAAACTTTTATCTGTTCTTTTTTTTTAAAGGGAGAAGGGGCAATACAGCCTTCCTGGTATTTTCTCTTTCAATTGGGACTGTGGGAAGGCTAAGAATGAGACAACATACACAGTCAAATCTGGAGTGTTCATTTAACCACTTAAGCCTTATTTTATACATGGATATTAACAAATATTCAATCTAAACGCTTACGACAATTTAAAATTTACAATTTAGGCATTTATCAGATGCTCTTAACCCAGAGCGATTTACAGTAAGCAAGGACAACATAAGGTAATACATCAAATGCATAGAAATAGTCATTTAGGATCATAAGTAAACCAAGATCCTATCATCAGTCTAAACAGTAGAATATAAAAAAACAACAATAATCTGTACATTGAAACTACCGGTATACACACTATAAAGGATATAGCCTTTGCATAAGCCTGCAAGGTCGTCCAGGCTAGGGCAAGTGCTATGGCAAGTACTACAGGCGACACATTGTGAACTTGTATATCTGTTATTTTGAGTGCAGTATATAGGCTACAAATTGTATCAGTTGTATGGCTGTGTTGTTGGTGACTCCATTATTTGGTGAAATACAGTACGATACAGTATTACTGTATTCCATGTTTTGCAATAAATGGTTATATCTATCTATGATGTGACTGATTAGTATTGTTTTGTTTTAGACAGACCTTGTGCCTTTTGGCACATACCATACAACAGTCTGAACAACCCTTAAAGGTCTATCAAACCTCTTTTACAGAGTATGGGGTTGTCACGGTAGCAGTAGCCATGGCTACGGGGCCTAATCAGACATGGATCTGCGTTGACTTCAGAAAGAGTGAGCGATAGAGAAAGAAAGAGAGAGAGAGCGACGAGGAGGGCCAAGTCTGCTCTCGCACAAACAATATTCCACTACTAGACTTTCAAGTTTAAATGGGGGTTGTATCTTGCCTTTATTCGCTCTATATTCTGTTTTCTAAAGATTTATATTTGAGGCACAGGCAGCTTTATTTTTGAAAAGACAGCGAGTGATGAGAAAAGAAATAAAGAGGGGACGACATGTGCCAAGGTATGATCTAGATTCAAAACCAGGACACCATGACTATTACATTCAATAACAGGGCTGTATTATTGTTGTTTGTTCTTTGTTTTTTTTTAATAGGAGAGTGGGCTGTCCAACCCTCTTGTGTCTTTGTTTTATTTACTGAGACAGATGTTAACAAAGCTGAGAGGGAGACAGCAGAGAGGAGGCACAGAAGAGTATACTGGTGGGATTCCATTAAACTCACTGCCTCTCAGCGTTAAGCGAGCAAAGAATATCTGCAAAAGAGACTGATACACAGCCCTCTCCTCCTGTCAAAGAAAAAGGGAAAAGTGTCAATGGTTTTTGCATACAGTATTATCCCCTATCAGCTTAGAATAGTAAAAAAAAAACTCCCGCGCTGACCCTATTGAACGCTAAACTCACCATAACGTGGTCGCATATGGCTGTGTTATAGGAGCCTCGATCCCTGCCAAATTTCCCAGCCTGTCTCCTTGGCTGGATGCCCAGGGAGGGCAGGGAACAGGATGGATGCATAGGCAAAACTAGCCCAAGGAAAGGTTAGCCCGCCCCACACACACACACACACACTCACACGAAAGGCTAATGTTCATAATTTGTACTGTACGTCAATTTAGGCCAAAACACTAACTGTGCTCATGGTGGAGTAATGGTTAAGGGCTGTTACTTCCCAAAATAATTCTATTACTTTGAGTATAGGTTTCCCATTAGAGGCATGAAAACCCCTCACACCGACCTCATTGAATGTTACACCCACACAACATGGTCGCGTATGGCTCTGTGATGGGAGCCCTGATCTCAGCCAGCTCCCCCAGTCTGTCTCTGGCTGGCTGCCCAGGGAGGGCAGGGCCTAGGGATGGATGCATGGACGGGGCCCTATCAAGCTCTCTGGTGCCCAGATGGCCCACTGTCTCAGCAGGCTCGCAGCCAGGAAGTGGGTGGCGCCCTGACGTCAGGCTGCAATCGGACATGCCGACTCTCATTTACTTCCCCATGCACCAACACCTGTGGACATAAGTTGGGAAAAGACATTACAAGGGGTTGGTTTGTTTACAGAGAGTGTGTGTGCATGTCATCCACAATCTGGTGCCATTTTAGTTTGACTAACTGGTGATCAGTGTATGTGTGTGTGTGTGTGTGTGTGTGTGTGTGTGTGTGTGTGTGTGTGTGCGTGCGTGCGTGCGTGCGTGCGTGTGGGTGGGTGTGTGGTGCGGTCGTTGGTGGGGGAGGAGAAGGTTGTTGACTTGTCAGAGGTGCAAGTCGACGTCACACATGCTGCATTCGTAATTGGATTAATTAATGAAATGGGTAACACATGACATTCTGGATGCAATTTAATCACAGAGCAGTTACCAATTTGTATTGAACTACAGCATGGGGTGAAGCATCATTGGGTGCCGTGAGTGCCAGCCTCCCATGACTAACGATCAGAAACATCAGACGAACGTCTTCACTGACATTCACACCAACACGACTAATGTGATCAGTGGGCTTGTTAATTATAACACACCTCTTGTTTTCTGTCGCTTAGAATGCCCCATGATGTTTTAATGTTGGCATGACAAAAGAAAAGTACAAGAGAGAGAGTAGCTTAACAACTTTCAACCTGTCGTCATGTCAAGTCATTATTGGTGACATGATGCTAGCTTGTTGAGCACTTATTCTCGCCGAGCAACACCATCGTACGATGAAGTATGAAATATGGCTTAAGTGGTTGTTATAAATATTTAACCAGGCTTACTGCACTGTGAGGCAATCATTATTGGAAAATAAACCCCTAGATGGACTCTACTTGACTCTCTTAGAGCTGCTAGTATCGGGTTGATCCAGAGTTGATTCAGACGGCTTCACGGTTGTGCGAGCTGACGGGATAAACTAAGTGGCAAGGCATAAGTCGGAGGTCTTTCTGCCTTTGCTATAGCTGCAATCCATAACTTGTTGGTGTGTGAATAATTGAATACGACATAATTTAACCAATCTGTGTTGTAGAGGGTTAGCTAGAAAAGTCTGCGGAGCACAGGTCTCCGCCAGGCCGGGTTGCCTACCCAGGGCCCCTAAACTTTGGTCATAGTCACTTGGAATGGTATCTAAACAAATCTAACTCATGCATCTTGATCGCATGACCCCAGAGATAATGTGTACCGCAGATTAGCTGCTCACAGACGGACGGACACGCACACACACACAGACATGTGTGTGTGTGGCCGAAGATAAAATTGAATAATGTAAAAATTAAGATAACTAACAGCAGCACTCTCACCGACTACAGGCCAGTTCCTCTCTGACGTTGCATCTCATGAAGATCTTTGAGAGAATGCTCCTGCAGCACCTGAAGACGCTGGTGAGTGACTCCCTGGATCCCTTCAGAAGTTCTGAGTGACGCAGGTGGATCATGGCCTGGTTGCCTACAATACGGATAAAGTAACACTGGCGATCCCCAAGGAACCGTGCTGTCATCTTTTCTGTTCACCCTCTACAGCTGAACAGAAAAGATGACAGCTTCCTTGGGGAGCACCAGTGTTGTCTACACCTTGTAGAAATGCTACCCCGCCACCCAGCTTCCTCGCACCAAAGAAAGTTTGGCGAGGACTGTGTTATATACTGCCTCAGAACTCGGCTAAGTTCTGAATGCTAGACCCTGCCCACTCAGTGTTCTAACTGGATCTCTGCTGTTTATTTTCATCGATCTCTGACATGCTTTGAAATAATTTATCTTGGATATTTTGCCGCTTCTGGCAACAGACACAGTGGGCAAAGTGTGTGCTATCTCTATACTTATTTGACCAGGGTCCCCCGATCTACAATCTCATCTATCTGCTAGTAGATCTGCTATTTCACCAACATTTTGTGAAATGGCATGAGTTGAGTTGAGATTGAGTTGAGATTATTCCCTGGTTTAACCACTTAACCACTTGAAACCTACAGTAGCATCCCTATTCTGGGGTGATCATTTAATGTTCACCCCAGAGTGGTTAAACCAGGGAATAATAACTCAACTCATGCCACTTACTGTCCTGATTCGTGTCCAGAACTCCCACCATTCATCATATTTTGCATATAAGTTACAAATTCTATTAATATGGAAAGCTAAACAATATTTATTTTTATATTTTACATGTGTAATTGCATGCGTTCCCTTTGTAGTTCAAATTTAACTGCCGCCAGTTTGTGACTGGAACACACTTGCTGGGGAGTCGAGTTGCCGTGAGGGGACATTCTATTCCGCTAAAACCCTCTTCTACTTAAGCTGATAATCATATCAGAGTTTTAGCGGGAATTATGCTAAAGCTACACAAATCCGTTTAGATATAATTCTATGTTTGAGTCAAATTTTTGATGAAGCTTTTTACTTGTATTGTTGTTTACCCAAACAAATCTCCCAATTACCCAGAGTCCCTCCAGGCTTGGAGCGTGTAAACACACACACACACACACACACACACACACACACACACACACACACACACACACACACACACACACACACACACACACACACACACACACACACACACACACACACACACACACACACACACACAAAAGGACATTTGAGCGAACCAAACAAAAGTGGAGTCAGACATTATGCAGGCAAATCAACTGATGCAAGGAAATAACTTTTCCAGCCTGACTCTTGTTTCCAATCTATCAGTAACTGCACCTCTGACTCTCAGACCATGTAATTCAGCTGTCCATGACGGTACAACGTCACAGTCTGAAAACATGTCATTTTGACTTTTAACTGCATTATGTATTAGAACTGGTTGCCTGACCTATTTCAGTTAATAGATTGCCAACAGCATGAATTCTACAATAGTGGTTCTGAACTCCCAAGTGATGCAAATTACTTTTAATGAAATAATCCTAGAAATGTTTAGTTTCTTCACCAAACGTTTTTAAACAAATTCAGAAATAGTGAAAATAGCAGATCTGCAAGCTCACAATGCATCTCAATGTGATGCGTTGTGAGCTTGTAGATCGGCTATGTTCTGTTGCATGCTTTCCGATTATTAATTTAACAAGTCATCGATAGAATAAACGCTAACAAAATAATCATTAGTTGCAGCCCTGGTTTTCATTCTAGCCTTCTAACCACGTACCCATTTAGACCTGAGAGACACCATGTGAATGCACATGTCTGCCTAGTAGAATAGAAAACTGTCAGTAGCCTACTCTGGGTCCTGGAGTTGTGAACCTGTGACCTGTCTTAGAATATGCAGCGCATGCCATAGTGGAGCTGTACCATTGTGGTTTCAAAGCCTCTTGGTTTGGAAGTGATTCGCTAATGGGCTTTTCTGCTCCATTAGGACCCTAAAAAGCAAAAAAGACCAACGGGAAATGAGCTTACCTTTTGTGTCTCCAATGTGGTTCACTTATGAGACGGAACATCCCTGCATGCAATCAGCGAGCTAGTCAGCCGCTCATGTTGTGCAACAACAAAAGATTATTCCCTGCGACACCTTTTTATGCTATTTATGTTTTGTGATGTTTCTAAAGCATTTGTCCCTTTTTAGTGTTTTTTAACCGGTCTGTATGTGCTATGGGACACCTGAATTTCCCTCTGGAATTAATAAAGTATCTATGAATTTACCTCTGAGATGAATAAAGTATCTATCTATCTCCATCTCCCACATACTACACATACACATTACTAAGTGAACCAAGATGGCTGACAGTGCTACTGTGATCTGTCTAAGATCCTGTCAATCCTCACTATTTTCTCCACCAAAATTTCACCAAGCGTTTACTTTAACATCCGACAGTGAAATCGGCAAAACCAGATTGAGCCCTGGGCCAAGCACTTACCACCTGGCCGGGCCCAGGCTTCAGCAGAGGCCCAGCAGTTACCATCAGACGGGCTCCAGGCTTCAGCAGGGACCCAGTAGAAACCCATCAGCTACCATCAGACGGGCTCCAGGCTTCAGCAGGGACCCAGTAGAAACCCATCAGCTACCGTCAGGCTGGCTCCAGGGTTCAGCGGAAGCCAGCTACCACCAGGTAGGCCCCAGGCATCAGCAGAGAAGCAGAAAGATAAAAGCAAACTGGCAACCGGCACTGTGGGTATTGAGTGTGCGTTTCATGTGAGTCTCTGTGTGTGTGTGTGTGTGTGTGTGTGTGTGTGTGTGTGTGTGTGTGTGTGTGTGTGTGTGTGTGTGTGTGTGTGTGTGTGTGTGTGTGTGTGTGTGTGTGTGTGTGTGGTGGTTGCATAATGTACTGTATGTGTGTATGCGTCACACAGATCTAGACAGACCGTCAGACACACACACACAAACTGTGGATTTAGGTACACAGAGACAGGGCATGGGATCAATAAACAAGAGGTAGCTTTCATCAGCCTCGGTAGAAGGAATCCCCTGAAACCACACTAAGAGGGAAAGGGAGGGAGGCTACAAAGCTCCGAGTTCCTTTAGGGAATCGGCTCTTTTGCCATCGCAACATTTCTTCATTAAACCAACCACCCCATCCCCCCTGCCTGAAAATATTGCAAGGCTTTGCAATTTCTACCTCCTTCTGCACTTTTACTGCAAAAGAGCATTGACGTCCTCTTAACGGAACGACAGAGGCAGCGTTTTTTTTAAACAAATTGTTGCAATTTTACAGCCATGAGACGGGATCGAATGTCAAGGTTTACAGGTGTGTGCGTGCGCGCGGGTGTGTGCGTGCGTGCGTGCGCATAAAGGAGAAAGAGTGTGAGAGTATATGCCTGTAATGAAAATGTATAAATGCACAAACACAGACATCACTCAGAAAACAACAACAATGATAATTCAAAAAAATCAACATTTATTATAAAAATACAATCGATAGTGTTACAAGTAGGATATTCAATATGGCCATCAGAATTCAAGACACGGAAGAAGTCAACAGAGGAACGTGTGTGCCATTAGATTCATGGAACTAATTGAGTCAGAAAAATCACACATAAAAGAGCAATAGAAGGACAATGTGATTGAGCTGGGAGCTTGAGAGTGCAAAGGATTGGATGTAAAAATAGATAAGGACATGAGGTTCCGTCTCAGACAGGAAATGAAGGAGATGGACCGAGTTGTCATTCACACATCACAGTCATTATCCGTTCCTCAGTACCTCCCAGCCACACACACACACACACAGACACTTAGACCCTCTATAACACTGAGGGTTTGGACAAGACCCAGAATCAGCGGGGTGAAATGAGGTCATTAATTGCCTCGCTGACGGACAAATCACCTCTAGTACCCCACTGACGCACGCACCCTCATGCACAGACACACCCATGCACCTAAGCACACACTTTTTTCTGCCCTATCTCTCTCTCTCACACACACACACACGTGTTGCGAAAGCGTTGCCATGACAACTCTCTTGAGTTCCCAGTTGGCTAGAGTGTGTGTGGGTGTGTGGGTGTGCATGTGTGTTGTGTGCGAATAGGGTGGGCGTCATTGGTACAATTCAGCGGGGTCTCGCAGAGAAAATCACTTTCTTGCCTAAAATCTCTCCCATTCACTGACATTCAGCACCACAAGCTGGCTATAGCTGGTGGGCTATTCTAACACCGTGCAGCTGTGGCTGTTGGTTGGAATAATATGAGATGACTGCAGACACCGCTGGGCCCCATGATGGCGTAGCAGCGAAGAGCCACACATCTTTTTACCGATATGATGGGCCCCTGCTGGTCTAAGATGAAAACCTGTCAGGCTTTCCCTACTCTTCCCAAGGCTCTAGGTCTTGAGCGCAAACATTTCCTAGGGTACTCGGGACATGAAAACAAAACTCTTCCAAGGTTTCTAGAGCACGACACAAACTTGTCACAGGGTTTTAGAGCATGAACACGAACACAAACACTTCAAAAGATTCTAGAGCATGACCACAACATACTAGGGGTTTAGGCTACATACTGCAGCAGGGTATACAGTACATCAAGTGCAAGGATATACATGGGTAGTGGGTACACACCAGGTATAAGGGCATATAGTCAGGTATCTGGTTATACTGTATATTGGTCAAGTAAGGTACACATGACAATACACACGTTCAGTAGGTGAGCTTGCATAGTATGGTTAAAATATTATTACACCAGTTAGCACAAAACACAACGGCTATTTTAGGACCATTAAAGGTGGTTTCTGAAAACATTCTCTCTCTGTCAGACCAATGGCTAATTTATACTTTGTTGTTGTATGACTGCGTTGCTCACCGAAAATAAATGTCTATAAATTGAAATCGTTATTTTCCGTGAACGACTCGGTTCATAAGACAAAGAATAAACTAGGCTTAAATTACACAGACATGTGATGATGCCACAGTGTATCATATTAAACTCAAACAATTTACGCCGTACAGACATTGCGGGAGGTTCATTACTTAAGAATGTTGGATTCCTGAATACAATAAGACAGCAGGCATTCAATAGAGGCCCGGAACCAGTAGGGAATAGTTGAATAGTGGGTAATAATGGTTATGAGTAAGTGTCCTACATACAGGTTGACCCGACCTCCTGCTTTTTTGACTCATCAGTGAGTCATCCTTGTGAAGAGGTAGTATATTTATGGCTTAGCACTCAACTGTTTATTTAGTTTTTTTCTGGCAAATCTGTAATGCTGTTCCAACGAAGGTCATGCTGCCATGTTGGAGGATCTCACTGCCTGGTCTTTCTAATCATCTATTTCAATACCTCACCATATTAAAACAACAGTTTGCATACCAATTACATACAGATTATATACAGTTCTAACAAAAAAAGATTGTATGCGAAGAATCCCTGACCCCATGTAAGTAACGGTTTTCAAATCTGCCCCGGATGAAAATAGCTGAATAGCCTATAGACGAACAATCACAGACCATTCCTTCCAATCTAGTGTTGTCACTGGTCCAATATGGCAGCACGTCCCCTCACAAATCACTGCTAACGGTATTCAAATCTGCCCCGGATGAAAATAGCTGAATAGCCTATAGACGAACAATCACAGACCATTCCTTCCAATCTCGTGTTGTCACTGGTCCAATATGGCAGCACGTTCCCTCACAAATCACTGCTAACCACCCAACTCCACACATTCTGTAAAAGGCCTCTGTTGCCCGCTCTCTGTCGCCTTTGTTCAGACAGAACTAGAGAGATACCAGCTGTTGGGTAATCAAGGTAATTATTGCAAAAACATTCAGTAGTGCCAGAATCAATTGTAAATCTTCAATTCAATTCACAGTTTATATTGCTGCCATCAAGGTTTGACAACTGTTTTCATTACTGCTCAAATATACATTCCTCAAATTCGCTAGTGTCTGATTGTGCCCTGCTGAAAAGGAAGCAGCTGCTTAAATCATTGGTTCTCAAAGTGAGGGTCCTTGGGGGGGTACCAGGGGGTCACCAGCAAAATTTGTCAATAAAGCGTCACTATCATTTTGACCCCTTTATCCATATTTTATACTTTGGCTATTCAAAAATAGCAGATATACAAGCTCATAGCGCGGCACCGCATGCCACGCTCTGAGCTTGTAGATCTGCTATTTATTTATTTTTATCTTGAAAATGTCTGCAAATCTTATTTTTTTTTAAAAAAAAGGCAAAGATTTTTAACACAAATCTTTGCTTCTGGTGGTCCCTGGCACAACCTATTTTCAGATGGGGGTCCGTGGCCAATACATATCATTTGGGGGGTCGCTTTGTCCCAGTTTGAGAACCACTGGCTTAAATTATCCCTCATTTCTCCCTATCCTCCTCCTCATAAAAAGGGGAAATCTAAACGGTAAATGTAGTCCTAGCTACTAAACAGAATCATGGAGGGACACAGGAAATGCACGTATGATAAGGGGTCACCAAATGGCTACACCAGCACGCCTCCCACCTTTCCCTATGTTTCCTCCCAGTGCTGTTGACGGTGCCTACTCAGGCCTGCTGAAGCAGCAGCTTGCGTAGGTCATCGTCCATGCCCTGGGCGCTCAGCTGCTCCAGGCTGTAGTAGCGGTGGACCACGCCCTCGGCGGTCACCGCCACCACCCTCACCCCGTGCGTGTCCTCGCCCAGTTGGCAGCCGACGGCTGAGCTCACCACCATGTCCAGCCCGTCATGGAGGCCCCCCGCATTTCTGTGGTAGTGGCCGGAGAAGACCGCCTTGACGCCTGCAAGGGAGAGAGAGAGAGTTAACCCATTTACACCTGAGGGCGTCTTCTAAATCAGTAGTTATCAAACATTTTCGTGCCATGGACCTCCAAAATTATAAGTATTTGGCCGCGGCCCGCCATCTGAAAATGTTTTGTGCCAGGGACCCCCAGAAGAGAAGATTTGTGTTTTAAAACACTTTCAAGATTTTTCAGAAATAGCAGATGTACAAGCTCGCAGCGTGGCACGAAGTGACGCACTGTGAGCTTGAATAACAGTAAAATCTAAAATGACAGACACTTTCCCGTTTTAATGAGTTAATTAAGAGAGAGAGAGAGAGAGAGAGAGAGAGAGAGAGAGAGATTGAGATTAAAGGGATAGTTCACCCCAAAAAATACTTTTTTTCTATCAATTAGTCACCCCATGGAGACTTGAATGAATGGATATAATTAAGCCAATAAATTGATGACCAGCGGACCGGTAGACAGCGGTTCCGGTAGGACACACAATGTCTTTGTGTCTCCTATACCGGAACCGATGCCAGTCATCAAATTATTGGCTTAGGAATGCGAGAAAAACAAAAAAATATTCATCAAGTCTCCATGCATGGGGTGACTAATCGATAGGAAAAAATGTCATTTTGGGGGTGAACTATCCCTTTAAGTAAAGCACTGCATAGGGTTTCGGTGGATTGATTTGGGTTACTCTTCTTGAGCTTTTATTTCTTTTTTTATGGTAATGTAACAGACTTGCTTCAAACAAAAGAGGGTTTCAGGTGTCTGTAGCAACCGGTGCGTCTGGTCACAGACGTAGATAAATACCTCTACATGAGAAGAGGATCGCTGTGAGACGTCTTGTTCCAATGATGCGGTATAAAACGCCTTTTGAACGCCAAACTTATGTCCAGCTATCAAGCTGAGCAGGGTACATTATTTATGGCCTGCATTACCATGGGCTGTTGTAATCCACAGTACATGTTTCAAGAGGCAAAATTGTCAGTGAGAGAAAGACATTCGGAATCATTCCCTCAAAAGGAGGAAGAGTTTGCCAATTTACATATGGCCATCCTCCTATAATTTCACAAACCTCTTTAGTGGTGTGAGGGTGGTGAGACCAAAATTGTTCTGCCCGGTTCTCCTCAGTGACTGGAGCAATTGATCTGAATTTGCACACAGCCATTTACCATTACCATGTGCACCTAATAGCGAAGCCCGTTTTTCGATTTCCCCAACTGTCAGCTGTTTATTCGCGTTTTTATGTAAAAAATAATGTTGCCATGGTTACGCCTGCCCAGCTGTGGGATGGCCCCGCGAGCTATGGGACGAACTGCCTCCCGGGTTGCCAGATCATGTGCGCATATCCCCCCACGGGTATGCACTAGTGCTTGTAATAAGAGAAGTGGGAGTTGTTTTGGAACTAGAGTTTATTAATTCAACTCCACCGTAATTATGTCTAGATATATTAATTTAACCAATCAACCCTCACCATTGAACTCACACAATAAGTAATTCATACTGAAGCATGACACTAACATTCAGACAAACTCATGTTTGCATTCAAACCATTATAGCTATAGTATTGAAATAGCTATAGTTATCAAACTCAACCATATTGTGACTTCAACGCTACCTGTAAATATAGTATACATAAGATGAATTAACAATAATCAGAACATACATTTTCATTCCAAATTCCAACGTCTTTGTGTGAGAGATGAGCTGTGTAGAACAGGACATCCCTGAGTGGTCTAGCCTGGCCAAATAAAAGTCATAGAAGACTCCTAAACAGTCAATGACATCAGTCATTTCCACAGAGTTGAAAGTGTTCTTTTCAACCAAGCCAGGATGTCAGCGTTAATGGACTAGTTTAAAGGGGGAGAGACAAGAGGAGAAGAAACGACCAGTCCACATGAGTCCATGTCTTGTGTGTGTGTGTGTGTGTGTGTGTGTGTGTGTGTGTGTGTGTGTGTGTGTGTGTGTGTGTGTGTGTGTGTGTGTGTGTGTGTGTGTGGGGGTGTGTGTGTGTGTGTGTGTGTACAATATAAAAGAATACTCAAAACAAAATGGTAATCAATATCAGGAAAAGAATAACCCTAATTAAGTTATTTATCAGGATAAATAAAACATTGAAAGGGAAAAATAAATGGAAAACAAAATTACATCATAGAAAGCAGCACATAAATTCAGTCTCTCATTGAGGCCTGGATATCGTGGGAGCACTTTTAAGTTCAGCACTGCCCCCACCCCCCCCCCCCCCTCCACCCGCCCGCACTGCTCCCAGTTTAAAGACTATAAGTGCAGCACCGTGTTCCATTAGGCACGATGTACCTGTCATTCTGTCCGAGCGGTGCTGCGAGCAGATGCATATGTTACAACTACGCAGCGTTATGCAAAGCGACCCTTAATGGCAGTGGTCGGCTCCACGCAGAATAGCAATGCCTTCGTATTAGCTCTATCTCAATGCTTAATGAGACCGCTGTCACATTAAGAAAGCCTCTTAAATTCACAAACAGACAGATGGAGGGTTAGAAAAGTAGAGAGGAAGAGTGCGTACTAAAAGTAAAGAGAGAGGAAACAATTAAGAGGCAGCCGTGCCTTTATTTGTGCCCGAGACATGGACTGATGATCTCACCTCTCTTGGTGATCTCCGTCTTCCCCATTGCAGCTATTTAAACTCTCCTAGATCTACTTTTAAATACTTTTAAATGCAGGCAAATGCCAGCTGAGGATTACTCAACTTTTGGAGTCCAACTTTAAAGATTAATGTCACCCCCCTCCCCATCCTATGTGCTCTGGTATATAGAAGCTACTGATTTGAGAATATTTTAATATCCATGTCTGTTGCCCAGATAGGCCTATGGTCAAAGAAGTTTTACTTCTTGTGAACTTGTTAACGTCAGTTTCGGGTCCAACGCATGACAGGGGTCATACATTGGATCTAGTTTTATGCCTTGGTTTCCCCATTTTAAATATCGAGATGTTTAATATTGGTGTCTTTTAAATCCATACTGTCTACTCACCCTTAAACTTCCCTCCAAGCCCCAATCTGCTGTATAAACTCAACTACACATCTTTCAAACACTTTCTCGCTCACTCACTCGCCTCATCTCTCAATTGCCTCCTGCACACTGAGGGCGTTATCTTAAGCGCCACGCTATGGGCGCGCACAGGTGTGTATTTGATTATGTGCGAGCGAAGAGATGAGTCCAATAGCATGCATGACCGTGTGTTTGCACAGATGTGAGTCCTTCCTTATTTTCTCCCTATTCACTGCCAGGAATTCATTCATCCGTCTCCGGTCCCCTTGCCAGCAAAAACTGCGATTTTACTGTACCTTTAAAAAATCATGGAATATTCTCCGTGACTGCCGTCCTCACGGGGGGTCCGGTAGAATCGGGGGAAGAAATTGTTCGGCCTCCATTCCAGAGCTATGGTAGTTTGAATGTGGCTTGTTTTAAAAAATATATATATATATAAATCATGAAAGGTGCCTTGATTTTTTTTTTTGTGATCACGTGATTTCTGGGTGTACTCTTCTTCGGTGGTGCTTGGATCATTCACAGGCTGCGGAGCTGATATGGAGTCTCATATCACTTATATCAACATATTGCCCAGCCCTAGATGGTAGCCTGTGCATCGGTCTTCCCAGATATCTGCACAACAAAGAACAGGAACACAGCCCCACTCCTTCCCAGTTTCCACTCTCTCCAAGCTACAGTATGTATTCATTACTGTTGCTGCCACAATGTCAGCATCGTAAAATAGCACTGAATCATCAAATCTGTTTCTTGCGCAGAATTGCGCAGCACCAGAATACAAATGTGACCCACATTCATATTAATAGTCAGAAAGACATGAGGACAGCGGTGGCACACCCTGGACTGTTGAATAATGAATCAAATACAGATGCAAATGGATGATCTGGGAACTGTGTTTGCACCTAGAGTACTGTATGTTCAGGATTAATTAATTTGCAGTCAAAGCCTGTGGGCTGTGGTTATACTGTGTGAGCAAGGGCAACACGGCATGAAGACCACCCTGCTGTGCGTTGCGGGTGGGCCTGAAGCAATATCATTTGGAGCACTTCCACCATTTGAACACAAAACTGACTCATACAAATAGAGCGGGCTTCATGGGTAGGCAGTTTGTGTGTGTGTGTGTGTGTGTGTGTGTGTGTGTGTGTGTGTGTGTGTGTGTGTGTGTGTGTGTGTGTGTGTGTGTGTGTGTGTGTGTGTACGTGTACGTGTACGTGTACGTGTGTGTGTGTGTGTGTGTGCGTATATATAACAAAAAATACAAGTTTTCATTTTCAACAACTTTGTAAGTTGTGTATTTTGTGAATTTTCTCAGAATGCAATGATTTCATGACCAGGGGAGAACTCTAGCCAAGGGGGCTTCCACGTTGTTTTGTACCTTTAGGTTTTAAGAAAGTCAGCCTTTACTATGCACTAATTCGGTGGTTCTCCACCTTTTCAGGCCACGACCCACCAAAATAATCATATTTGAACCCTGATAAGCACTTGGACTTGTATGAGTTGAGGCATTACAATTAGTTTGACTCGGTTCCACAGATAAATATTGTGTTGTGAGGCGTTGTGAGCTAGTAAATCTGCTATTATATTTTTTTTGCTTCTTTCTTATATTATTAACAATTTGGCCAATGTTTGACCAGTTTTTATAGTATAGTTTGTTGTTACTTCTGATGCAGTAATGGTCTTTTTTCATTCATTCTTTCTTTTTGTTTTAGGTATTAAAAAAGGTTTTAAAATTCCTTAAATTGTCACTTCACTGTCATCTGGGGACCCCCCCCCCCCCCAAAAAAAAAATCATGTGGGGACCTCCCTGGTGTTCCAGACACACAGGCTGAGAACCACTGCTCTAAGTAATTTACATATGTTAAGTCCTGCGGTTCCTCGGTTGAGTCCAGCAAATGAAAACACAAAGGAATGTACAACGGAAGCATAAAGCAAAGGGGGAAAAAACACCCATTTGATGATCACTAAACTCACTCTGTGACGCGGAAGGGGGTGAAACATCGGTTACATTAGTCTCGATGCGAACGCTGCCTGTGACTTCTTGGTAACCCCAAAGTATGTGGTGCACTGTGTGTGTGAGAGAAGGGAATTTAGGCCTGTAATTATCATGAGAACTGAAGGACTGAGTGAACCAGCTGAAATTAAAGCTCAAAGTACTTTAAAATGGATTTTTTTTTTTTTACCTCTCAGGAGAGGACCCTCCACCAGGAACTGTGTAATTACACTTTTTTAATATGCATTACAGCCAAATAAGCGTGTGTTTGTGTGTAATATGCTTGTGTATATTATGCCTTAATGTCTACAGCATGTATGTGTAAATGCAAGTATATTCAGTCATAATCAATGTTGGGTAATGTTACTTTTAAAAGTAACTCGTTTTATAACAAGATTTCTGCCATTAAATAGTAATTAGTTAAAGGATTACCTGAGAAAAGTAACTAGTTAGAATACTATTAGATTCATTTTACTTTACCAAAAATCGAAACCCCTTTGCGATTTCTTCGTTGGTTATATTGTCCAGAGGGAGTGAAGGCTACTCATTGAGCCTCCTGTACACTTTGAATGTAATGACTATCGTCATTGCATAGTCTAGTCTATGGCCCATAATCTTTCACTCTGAGGGCTGACAACAGGAATGACGTACGCAATATCCCCTTTACAGCACTTTATGATTATGTTTTGATTACAAGTAAACAAAATCCAGAGTGTACACTGAAACCTACTGGAGGGAGTGTTGTGGAGCTGTGCTTGGCTTGGAGATGCTTCTTCAAACTGAACCTGACAGACACTTGACACCCTTGCATTTGATGTTCTCATCCCTTTCACGAATAAATTCAAAAATAATTTGAATACTTCCATGACGTAAAGGCTGAATGCTTTCTGCCTTCTCTGAATCTCTGCCATGTCGATGTCGCTACAGTAGTTGATCGAGCTGACACACAAAACTGGAAACTTCTCCTGTGTGCCTTGTCAAAAAGTAGGAAATAAACAGAAACAGTGCAAATGCATCTGGATTTTCTTTTAGATATGTGGCAACATTAGGAACAGAGAAATATTTACATATTACATATTTACAATACATAACTAAGTAACTGAGTTCTTGAATTGCAAAACCAACACGTTGTGTTACTGGTGGTCATAATTATGGCACACACCCAGGATCCACATCCCAGGCCAGCCATAGCTGAATGGGTAGGGAGGCTGCCTTTGAAATAGAAGGTCCTAGGTTCGATTCCCGGCCCCGGCAATGTGTCGCAGTGTCCCTGAGCAAGACACTTAACCCCTAACTGCCCTCCCACGCTCAAGGCTGACCACTTGGGCAGCAATTAGCTGGGTGAAGCTGAATATCCCCCATGGGATCAAATAGGTCTAATTAATCAACGTGTGATCGTCCATGTGTGCATGCGTATATACTGTCATAATAGTCAATCCTTGGGGGCACGTTTGCCCAATGCAGAATTGTTCAGATGCTATGTACAGGTTCATACAGTATAAGGGTCACAAGGTCCTCCAGCAAAGCAGGTGGCTGTGAACAAGGGAGGTAGAGAGCTTATGACTCATCTATACTATATATTATTATTATCTATGGTGTGTCCAGGTATTTCTGCTGCGTCCAATATGTCTCCCACCCAAACCCAAACACACCTTTAGTTCTGCCCATTCATCATTGTCTCCGCCAGGCCGAAAGGCATGGCGAGAGAGTATGTTTTGCCCCCTGTCCGTCCGTCCGTGTGTGTGTGTGTGTGTGTCTGTCCGTCCTGTCTGTGTGTTAGCAGCTAATCTCCGGCACCGTTGGCCCGGTCGCTGCGAAACTGTGCACACCCACTCCCTGGATGCCAATTCAGAACCTCTGCCCACATGGGCCTGTTATAGCGCCACCTGGAGGCCGATGTGTGCAAAACCCATTTTTTCCTATTACTCCTACAGCTTTTAACTAAACGTCATGCAAATCGGTACACAGTATCTCTATAGTCATGTGATCAACCCGGATCTGTTCAATTTCCCATATTCCATCCTCATTGGCTAAGGTTGGCTTCCAAAGTTTGCAGGATTGGTGAGTTTTGAACAAACTGCCTCAAATCATGAACGCAGCTTGCCATTTCCATAAAATTGCACACGCACATTCCCACTAGGCCGAGGAAGAAATGCCACTTAAAACTTTTCAAATCAGCCTCATGGTGGCGCTATAACAGGCCGATTTGCATTTTTAACTATAACTGCACCGATCTGCGTGAAACTTTGCACGCACACTCCCTAGAAGCCAAGGAAAAACATCTGCACTGCATTTTTCACATCTGCTTTTTACAGCGCCACCAGGAGGCCGACTTATGTCAAATACATTTTTGGATAATAATCCTTCAGATTTTATCCAAACATCACGCAAATCGGTACACAGTATCTCTATAGTCATGTGATCAAGACGCATCTGTCCGATATTTCATATTCCATCCTGATTGGCTAAGGTTGGCTTCCAAAGTTTGCAGGATTGGTCCGTTTTGAACAAAATGTCTCAAATCATGAACGCGGCGTGCGATTTCCCTGAAAATGTGCACGCACATTTTCACTAGGCCGTGGAAGAAATGCCACCCTTTTCACATTGCCCTGTTATAGCGCCACCAGCAGGTCTACTTTAGCAAAACAAATTTTTGGAACAAAATGCCTCAAATCATGAATGCATGCACATTCCCACTAGGCCGAGGAAGAAATGCCACCCTTTTCACATTGGCCTATTATAGCGCCACCAGGAGGCCACAATAACCTACCTGACCTGGCGGAGACCTGTGCTCCGAGGAGCACTTTTTCTAGTTCATATTTCACTTGTTCAAAAATGTCAGCAAAGGATCAACTTGTTTGTCCTCTTTCCAATCTCCTCAGGGAGGCTCCTCTTTCCTCGGCTTTGTCTTCTTCTTCGCCAGTCCCATAGAAACATCATCAACATGCCCAGTCACTCACTGTGAATTTGCTGGTCAATGACCTGCTCTATTCACACATGGAGGCCATGGGGCTCAATCGCACATTATACAGACTTTGTTATGGGGACTATGGAGCTGGCAGTGTGGAGTCTGTTGCATGTCCAGTCCAACTGACTCTGGCATTTTTCTTATTGTATTTTTTTTTTTTTGGTCTTTATTTATACAGAAGAAATCCCATTGACGAGATCTCACACACTGTATACACTTCTCAAACACTGTGCAGCCTCTCCGCATAATGTCTAGATAAGTTGAGTGCTACAGTGGGTGGTGCGGACGGCCCAGCACATCGTCCGAGGTGAAATTCCCTCCCTCCAGGACATAAATGCCAAGAGGCGTGCCGTGTAGTCGAGGCTAAGCAGATTATCACACACTTACAACTCAAGCCAAAATCCGTTCACGGTGCCACTATCAGGCAAGAGATATCACAACATCAAATAAACTACAGGACCGTTTCTATGGCCATCAGGCTGCTGAATAGGCGTGTAACCATGTCAGTCATAATAAGCTCCCATTACACAGGCACTATCACTTCACGTCTTTATTTATTATTTTGTACACACGTTTATATTTCAAACGTTTTGTTTTGAGGTATATTGTTCTCATTATTACATAAGTAACTGCAATTCCTGGGAAGCTAGTACACAAAATAATTCCACCCACTCCTTTACACCTGTAATCTTGTGATGTAATTACTTTAAGGGCTTAAGTGCATGGATATGCTTCTTAGCCCCCCCTCCCACCTACTGTAGCTGAATATATCAAGGGCATAGAGTAGCCTAAGGGAAGTGAGCCGGGTTAACCTGCCTAGAGTCTAGTTGGAGTATAGGGATCTCATTAGCTGATGTTAAGTCACCCTGACACCCTCCAGTCTCAAGGTCTCAAGCACTGCTCAGGGACTAGATCGTGGTGAGCTGAAGAGACAATCTAGTTGGAAACAAACAGCTACTGTAGTTCTGTCATAGAATATCTGGAGGCTGTCTACACAGATCTTTAACTTAATTACCTCCTCATCTCTGACCCTGATTTTTTAACACCCTGTGCTGCTTCCACTGTACAATACAGACCTTAAGCATGTAAGCTGCTTCTCCGAGGCCCCCCTTGAGGCAGTTGTGGAACAGTAAAACCGTTTCGTTGTCACTCTTCCAGCATTACAGCATGTTTCCCCACTGCCACCGGTAAGCACTGTGTAACCAAAAATTCCACGCAAAGGTCTCTCGGGGTCACTTTGCTGGGCTTTTAGCGGAGCCATTTAAGAAACACAATCTGACAGTGGCTCTGTGACAACACCATACAATGCAGAGCAATCCATAATTCATCTGAGCATGTCTGTTGCAAAGCGACATCGTTATGCATTGTCTAGAGATCGAACCACTCGAAATGGGTTCTCTCGTAGAAAAAAAAGAAAGAAAAAAAAAGAGAAAACGGCAACAACAATCACAAGGGTCCTCTCTGGAGCAAAAAAAGAGAATTTCAATCTCACCAATATTGTGTGCATGAATAGAATATAAACAATAGGGCTGGGGACGACAACAAAAGAAAGAGAATAGCAGAGGTGAAAAACACAAATCACTTCAGATAAAATAAAATATCTGACTACATTTACCAGTACAATATTGTGACAGAAAGGAAGTCAGGCAAGGCTTCCACTCAAACAGGAGGGGAATGTGATGCATCATAGATCCCCCTTCCAATTCTTTACTTTTTTAAATATACATTTACATATACACTTAAAGGTAGTGTAATTGATATTTTTGTTTTTTTGTTAAAAAGTTAAAAGCTCTATATTCTGAAAGTAATCATTGTTATAGACTAGAGTGTTTGTTCATTAACAGGGGTCTCCCCGTCTCTCCAGCTCTAAACAGAAAATACATTTTTAGATGGGTTGCCAATTTCATCCAATCATGAGAGAGTACTCATTTATCAGCTTCAATTTGATAGTGTTCCAGTTTAAATTGTGTCTTTTCACGTCTTTGTCATGCACTTCCAATTATCCTTGTTTATCCTGTATGAGTTCTCTATCCTGATTGGATAAAGTTGGCATCCCGACCTGAAAATGTATTTTCTGTTTACTAAGAGAGACAGCGAGAACTCTTTTACTTAACAAACACTCTATAGCAATTATTGCTATCAGAATATAGATCTATTCAACACTTATCACATATGGCTTTAAAGAGGTATGAAAAAGTCTCAGTGAACATAAAAAGAAATTGCCTGTGTGAAAATAACAAAATAAAAAAGCAAGACAAAAAGAAACTGGAACATAGAAGTAGTTGAAATTCCGCAAAGATCCCACTAAAGTCGACATAACACCAGCCAACCTATAGGAGGACATAAATACCACCTGGCAGCATCGTTTAGTGAACAAAAGGCGACGCTGGAGGAAGTGATTGGTGACGATCAAGAGTCTTGCAGGGAGCAGTAATGGGGGAGATTGCGTGGCTGATTAGAGGTCCTACTCACATTGTCATTAAAGCTATTAGTCAGCGGCAGCAGGCTCACTAGAGAGGGGGAAAAGGCTAATGGAGGCATGAGGTGACAGGCTGACAGACAGAAGGAGAAAACAGCTGTATTATGTATGGATGTGCTGGACAAAGGCTTTAGCATGGGCAGTCACCCTTGTGCCAGGGATGATTACCTCACATCCTGTGCATTGAAAAGAAAATAGAAAAAGGTGCCCTTCGGGCATTTTGCCCTTTCTTACATGAAAGCCCCCCCGTACCTCCCTCACACCGCTGGGCAGCCTCCCTACTGTACCCATTACCTTTGAGTGTAATCTATATTGATCATGTACATATATTGTACAGATATAGTAGTACGCAATGCAGTATTATTTCTGAAATGCAAAAGTCGTGGGAAAATTTGTTATGAATGCAAAATGTTATTTAATTATGATTGAATTAATGACTTATAAGCAGCAGATCCTTATACACATTGCTGTCAGTTGCACTAAATACAGCACAAACATGAGAACACTTGATTTTGCGCAGTATGTAAATGGACTGGACAGATGTGCAATATATGGACCGACTGTGCAATAAATGGTGACGTTGTTTATAGTTTTAATATTTTAACCTGTTTTTATATGGAGTGTACTTTTTTTATGTCTTGTCTTTTAAAAAAACTGAGTTTGAGAGCTGCTACCTCAATTTTGTTGCACTTGAACAATGACAATAAAAGAGTTTATGATTCTGAGTTACTCTCTCCTTATGTCCCACAATAAAAACGTTCATGCTGCTGGTTCTCTTTCCCTTGGAGAAGGTTGTGTTGAACTGTCCATGAGCGAACACAAACTGAGGCAGTATTGATGGGAATGGGAATTATCGTTCTTTTCACTAAAACGTTTTGGCGTGTATAGTCCAACGGAACATCATGTGTGATTGGTCTTACACTCGATGATATTGTTTTATTTCTACAATCTGTCAGCAACGTACCATGTACCGTTTTGAAGAAAGGTTGGCTGCAGATAATTCCCCTTCGTACATGCTGTCCATCATTGCTGTTACACACCGGCATCACGGTCAGAAAATAAACAACAGTCTACTGCAGTGTATTGTCTGTTATTACACAAATATATTAAGCTACAACAAACACAACCAGATGGCAATTAATTAATGGAGAGAGATAGCCCACACTTTGTCCATTGTCTGTCAGCAGAACAATTCTGTCAAAGCATGTCTGTGATTGATTAAAATAAACAGCAGCGAAACAATTCCAGAGCCATTGAGATAGAAGAGTTGCGTCAATGGGGGTTCACAGTGGCCAACAAGGGCAACATAGTGGCCAAAATATGGGGCAAAAATGTAATATTAATGTTATCTGTACAATAGGCCTGTCCCCGACTAAGGATTTGTTTAGTCGACTCTAATTGGCGACTAATTGCCAATAGTCAACTGGCAGTCGACTAATAAAAAAATAAAAAAATAAATAAAAAACTTTTTTTTTTTTTTTTGGGCCAAAATACATTTTATTTCAAAGGGCCAAGTCTACACAGTTTGTTTTGTCTCCAGCAGAGTTTCTAGTGTCTCTATCTCTCTCTGGAAGAGGTTGCACATGAACTCTGCAGCCGCACTGAGGCGCTCCAACACAAACAATACCAATACAAAGACGAGGAATAAGAAGAATAAAGTGGAAGTTACGTGTGGTTGCAGGCGTAGACTTGGCCAAAAAACAATTTAAAACATTTTTGGCCCTTAATCTTTTTTATTTTTTTTTATTATTTTTTTCCGACTAGAGTCGACTAAGAGACACTTAGTCGACTCGGACCCCCCGCGACTAACCAGTCGACTAGTCGACTTAGTCGAGGTCAGGCCTACTGTACAATTTACAAACTGAAAGTGGAAAACTGGAATACACTCCCCAATACTATCAAAGAAACCCCCACCCTCCCTCCAATCCTTCAAAACCCACCTTTTCAATATGACCCCCCCCCCCGTTCTACTGTTTTTATTGATTTTACTCTATCATAGTCATAGCCTTTTTCCTTTTCCTTTTTTGTTTCTTTCTCCTCCCCCCATGTAAAGGGTATTTGGGTACATATAAAAGCACTATATAATTTTTTGAGATATGAGGTCTATGGTCGCACGGGCACAGATTGGTAATAAGTGAGGTATGGAGGTGGGCAGAGCCACAGATGCAGAGTTAGTGACAGATGACATAGTTACGGCAGGATACAACCCAAAAATTATCCTGCTAGCCTAATGCAGATTTGATTACCCCTCAGCTCCCTGTTTGTATGTGCATCATCAGAGAGAGAGAGAGAGAGAGAGAGAGAGAGAGAGAGAGAGAGAGAGAGAGAGAGAGACAGAGACAGAGAGAGAGAGAGAGAGAGGATTTTAACATTACATCACTGAATTCGCAGCAGGGGCAAACAGATGCGAGATAGCCGCCACCTCGATTTCACATTTGCTTTAAGGCAACCCAGGGAATAAAAGTACACGTTTGCTGTGGAGACCGAGCCGGAGCGCTGTTTTGGCTGTAATAGCCGGAGCGAGCTGGGTGGGGGGGGGACGGGGCCGAGGGAGGCTTATCTGGCTCGTCACAGTGTGTGTTCAGAGAGTGTGAAATAGCAGTATCAAATACAGCAGCCGATTGGTGAGTCCTCCCTCAAACACGCACCTCTTCTTTCGCCACGCTTCACTGCATCCCACCCAAACACACACACACACGCACACGCACACGCCATGCTTCACTGCACCCCCCACAATCACCTCTCCACGCCCCCCCCCCCCACCTATCCCTGAGACCCCCTTGGTCTATTTTCTTACTGAGTGGGTGCCTTGAACGTACAAATAAATAAATAAATACACTCCTCGCTGCACTTAATAACTTCACATCTTGTTTTCAGCTTTTGTGGAAATCCCATTTACCTACTGTCAGCCGTTGAAAGTGACGCTGGCTCGTTTGTGCTTTTTCTTTGTGATAAAGACTCCCACCTGGGGACCAAGCCTCTCGCTGCGCTGACAAACCAGGTGTGTGTGTGTGTGTGTGTGTGTGTGTGTGTGTGTGTGTGTGTGTGTGTGTGTGTGTGTGTGTGTGTGTGTCTTAGGTGTGAAGCAGGGAGTGATGGTGGCAGTGGAGGGGAAGCGTGCTCTGCAAATACCCAGAGTAAGCAGTCAAGAGAAATGAATACATATTGAAAGCAACAGAGGAAAATGTACACAGAGTCAAATTGAATTCAGGGCAGTGTGTGTTTGGGGGGTGGGGTGGGGGGGGCTAGTTGTATGTGGAAATTGCACCACAAGGACTTGGGGGAAGTCCCTGCCTGTCGAGAACACATCTGTGTAGCCTACTTTCTTATTTACATGTTTACCGCGGCCGTGCTCATCTTAATTATGGCTCTATTTGAATATTCTAAAACTGCAATCATTCAGCGTTATTAAAATGCTAA
The DNA here is from genome assembly GCF_963280865.1 of Gymnoscopelus braueri. Lineage (NCBI taxonomy): Eukaryota > Metazoa > Chordata > Actinopteri > Myctophiformes > Myctophidae > Gymnoscopelus > Gymnoscopelus braueri. Next base: position 20,718,353 of record NC_137617.1, read on the forward strand.
TAGTGCTGGGAGACGCTGCGCCACCACAAAAATGAAGAAAACGTCTCTCCACGTCTAATCGTTTTTGATGTAGACCCATGCTGCTCTCCTTCCTTCCTTTATTTCTTCCATCCCTTGCTCTTTCCTTTCAATCTGCCCTGCCCTCTCCCCCTTTGATCTCTCCCCCTCTTGCTTTCATCAGTCACTTGCTGGCTACAAGACTGGAGGCTTAATTGTGAGTGGAGTGTCCATCTTGGAAAGTGCACATATCAGTGACCATGTCAGTGTTAAGGTCGTTTTTTTCTTCTTCAAGGCTGTCCTGTACAGTATCTGTGTCTTTCTCGATGTTTTATTATCTCTCTCTCATCTCTCTTCGACAGAAATGACAGACTAAGCTCTGAGCAAAGCCACCACGTCGGTGGTGCAGCAGTGAAAATTGCACGTGTACACGTATTACAGACCGTGTGTGTTCGTCCACAATGTCTGTGTTTTAGATCACTTTTGCACATGCACGAGTGCTTTCTGTGAGTTGTTATGCAAGTGTCTTTTTGTTTGTATTGTGCCTGTGTGTATCTCCTGTGTGTGTGTGACTTTGCAAGCGTGCGCGTGCTTCAGAGGGCGGGGTTGTCATTAAAGTAAAGGCTTGGCAAATAATTCATCATGAGTTGCTGGCTGTGGATAATTTGCATGACAGAGCGAGATACAAAATGATACAGCGGTCCGAGACCTCTCGCCGGCCCATAACCCATAAATCTCTTTCACCCATCAGTCTCCATGCGGCAGCACCCTCCATTCCTGCGTCCTCCTCGCCAACATAACCGCACACTGGGGTCGTACAATTACAGCACAGTAACAAGCAATCACATTTTCTCTGGATACTGTGATTAAGATTATTAGTCATGATTATTAATTCTGATTTAGATTTGGGGGATAACCAAATCATGTAATTGCTTTTTTTTATTTATTTCTTTACTTCAGTGAGGGTAGAGAATTAAATTGAGCGCTTCAATATTGCCAAGAGGCTGCGATTATTAATTAATTGAGGACTATTGAAGACCAGATTAATTAAAAGAAAGAACTTCGGTTAATTGCGCCACCCTGACACACACCCACACAGGGAACTGGCCAAGTGCATCTACATTGCAGTAACAGGGCCAAAGCGGGTCCAGTAGTGCTTTTGTTGTCACTTTGTCATCCATCTGTTCATGCTTACTTAGTAGCCTTTTTGGCTGGGGCCCACCCAGGCCCACATCTACAAATCTATATCTGAATTGTGCATGTGAAAACTTGTGCTTATAGGAATGCATTCTGCCGTCTTGATTACACAGGTTTTCCCTTGCCTTTATTTAACACATTAACTGCCAGGTAATTAATCCACCACTGCCAGCGTTTTTACCTTATTTTGACGACCCACGGAGACCCACGGAACCCACAATGTGGACACGGATGTAAACAAAAGCTGTCTGGGGGGAGGACGAGGGTCTCTTCTATCTAACGGACAAAAATAATTGTAACCGCCATCTTCCATCTGATAACATTGCAGTGGGAGATTTTTTTTTGTAATTAACGTAATTTCCGGGCCTATCCTTCTCTGGAAGTCACAAAGCAGCATTCATAGGTTGGCAAGAAGCGCCCTCTAGCGTAATCACTGAAAACACCACGATGAAGTAATATTACGTTCAATGGCAGTCAAGCGTTGGATTTGAGATCCTAAGGCTCAGACTGCCAATGACAAGATTTCGTTTTTTCAGTGGTTTTACGCTAGATGGCGCTGTTCGCTAACCAATGAATCCCCTTTTGACTCCCAGTGAAGCAAAGAAATCAGCAAATCCCATGATTGCAAAAAAAACAGCCACATTCACTTCCATGTTAATGGATTTAGAAAAATTGCCTCTGCTTTCTGTTGCTTTTTGGCGAAAACAACCTACATTCAACTGCCAATAACTATGGAACGGATGATCGCGACAGATCGATCATACAGGAGATAAATATTCTATGATTTTTCAAGTCAAAGAGTTAAGCATTGGCATTTATATAGTTTCCTTCATGAAAGGGGATGGGAGCAAGATTGGCATTGATACAATACAAATACAGCTATCTGTGTGTTAATTGTGGCTTCGAATTAAGCATCAGCATTATTAATACAGCTTACTTTATCAAACCGGGTAGGAGCCAGATTGGCGCCGATACCAATACAACAGATAGACAATAATCTATCCGTGTGTTAATTGTGGCACTGAATTAAGCAGAGCACCGCAGGAGTAGATTACTAAAGCCTCTCTGCAAAATCTACCGGCATTCCTCCACACAGCCGTCATAGACGTATATCTGCCAGGCAGGCATGCTGATGGCATCAATAATTAATAAGAAGAGGAGAATGACGAAACCCACGCTTTACAAAAGTCCAGTTCCGCCCTGAAACCCTGAAGGAACACAGGAGCCGTGATCATGCAATGTTAAAAGACTCAGGAAACATGCATACTCTTTGAGGAGTGTTACAATGATGCATCTTATGGATGTCCCACTCAAACACACACACATTAAATCACTTCAGACATTGTCACTGGGAGTTAATGCCTCGTCCTGACATCGACCGGAAACAAAGACAAGAGAACATCTACGGGCATCTCAGTCAATTAAACAGTATATGAGATGGTGGGATGTGCACCATTGTTGTCAGTCCCCCCACGGACTCTGCAACGGCACCACTTCCCCGGCCAAAAGCACAGTGACATGTACAACTGCTGCTCTGCTAGTTCCACTAGTGCAATAATTCATCACCAGCGCCAACCTCTGGCAGTAAGAGAGGAGAGGAGGGGGGGGGGTGCGGGGGGCAGAAAGAAAAGATTGGGATGGAGCGGGTAACAAGACTGAGATGGAGAGAAAAGATTGAGAGAGGAGAGAGTGCAATACAAAAAGAGAGAGGCTAGGAGGAAGGAAAAGCAGGCGTGAGGGAAAGCGATAGAAAGCAAAGCGTGAGCATTATTCACCACCCTCATCATTAACACAATGGGGTTAAAGGCTTATCTACTGCCTGTTATCGAATCCCCCGTGGCTGATGAATGTGTCTTCAGCTACGAACAGAGCAGGACCCTCACAGATACACAACCAGAGAGAGAGAGAGAGAGAGAGAGAGAGAGAGAGAGAGAGAGAGAGAGAGAGAGAGAGAGAGAGAGAGAGAGAGAGAAGAGGGTAAAAGAGAGAATCAGAGTTGAAGGAGAATGAAGAGACAGACCAGAGCAACACATTTTCTTACAGGGCTTACTTGTGCCTCTAATTAGCCATGTACTGTACAACTGTGCAGCCGATAGCTGTGTTGGAAATGTATTTTTGTGTTGCTTTCCTGTTTATTATTATTGTTACTGTATTATTATTATTATTATCAATAAACAAATTTGTATTGAATGCTAACGATAGGAGGTTGAAAGTGTGTCATGTTTGTGTGTGCACGTATACATAACAGTATAATCGGTCGGTTTCTGTATGTTAAGGCGATGGGGACCTAATTACTGCAATCCATCTATGAGGAAAGGCAAGGAAACGGGAAAGAGGAGGATAGCTGAGCGTACGGCTGGGAATCTTGCTTTCTTTTTTTTCTCCCTATTTACTCCCTATTTTGGCCATGTAGAATTTCTTCAAAGATTATGTGAGGCTTTGTGAGCTTGTACATCTGCTATTTTCTCACTATTTGTCATATGACAAAGTATATAGGGCTTAAAGTGGTTACGTCTATAAAGTGTTAATTAAGATATTAATGCTGAGTAATATGAGATAAAACAATTATTATACTATCTTAGTTTTTCAAATTGCCCCTTATCTAAATCTTAAGAGGCCTGTCCTTATCTCAGGTGAATCAAAAAGACTTGGTTGGTTGCCCACCTCTGAAAGAAGTGGGAAACCGCCTGGTCCCAACATTTTCGTTTCTAAACTTTATTTCAAGAAACCTTTACAGACAGACCAACTCTGGCATGGGTGGTTGAAATGGATATTGGAGATTGTGCAGAATGAATAAAGAGCAAGGTAAAGGGGATTTCTCTCTCCATAAGGGACTCCCCCACAGAGGCCATTATTAATACCCATTATAGTCCATGAGCCAGACAAGATTTCATTATCGAAAGAGTGGGCAAAACCATACTTATATTAAATTGTTTATAGGGTCAATATAAGTAAATAAATATATGATAACCTTTCCACAGGAGCAGCTTTTTCATATTTATCACAATTTTTGTTATTTTCCCCATACGTAAATGACAGGTGACATTTAAAAAAAAATAGGTATCATAATGAAAACTTCCCCAGTTGATTACTTACATGAAGACAATGATTTATCGTATTACAAGTTTTCTGAAATTGTATATTTAAATATGCAAATTAGGCATTTAGTCCATGAGCCAGAGCCCCAAAATTGAGCCAGATATTGAATATTCCCTCGTTAAAAACCTTTGACTCCAACATCTTAACAAAATGAAATAAGAATGTTGACTCTGGCTTTGTCCAATGTTCCAATGTTGATTCTGGAAAGTTATGCAAATTCGGGCATATTTTCCTAATGCCTAATTTGCATATTTTAAGTATGTATGGGGAAAATAACAAAATGTGTGATAAATATGAAAAAGCTGCTCCTGTGGAAACGTTATCATATATTTATTTACTTATATTGACCCTATAAACAATTTAATATAGGTATGGTTTTGCCCACTCTTTCGATAATCATTGCTCAATTTTGGGGCTCCGGCTCATGGACTATTATTATTAGTTAATACAATGCTAAAATACACATACTGTACATTAGTCAGACTGAGCTTGTTAACTATTTGAACCTTAGCATCCTTTTTGTGGGCATCTCATAATAGGCAAGCATTCAGCAAAAATAGCAGATCTAAGCGATCTAAGTGTCACAACTATTTTTGGGCGAAGAGATTTGGTGTAGTGGGACCAAAGGATGGGGCCTATTACAGACCCCTGGGGGACACAAGGATTTAAGTGGTTAATAAAGACCATGTGTAGAGAACTACATTTGCTTTGAAAGGCACTGATGGCACAACTTCAATTGAAAAATTACCAAAGATAAGAATGATCAATGAGTAACTAATAAAAGTAACAATTAAAACGATTAAAAAGAAAGCATACAAATTAGCAACATCATTAAACAAAAAAGATGGTTTGAGTCCCTTTATTTGCTCAGGAGGGATGAACACAGTGTCAGGCCATGGTGTCTGGTATGAGTTGAGTAGGCAGTCAACATTTTCCAGGCTATTGCCTTCTCTGTGACAAGCCAGGGGAAGACTAATTGGTGTCACACCCATCCCCTTGCGCAGCTGCTGAGTTGCGATAACATATACACGCTGACAATATATCACCTTATTCTATGCAAACGAATGCATCGCTGCATCCAAATGTAAAGGAACACGCATGCGTGTGCATGCACGCCGGCACACACGTAAGCATGAACAGGAAAAACTGGGGGGGAAAAAGAAGAAGAAGGAAAAAAAAAAACACACATTCACACAAGCCTATAAAAGATTAAAATGCCTCACTGAGGGAAATTCAATTAAATGTTATTATTTGTCTGCAGGGGCCTGTGTTCTCCATTTCCATTACATGTTGCTGGAGTGTGTGTGCACGTATACATCTGTATACATACACACAGTATGCGTGTGCGTGTGAGTGTGAGTGTGAGTGTGTGTGTGTGTGTGTGTGTGTGTGTGTGTGTGTGTGTGTGTGTGTGTGTGGCTTGGAAATCCCAGCAGCAGCAATAACCACCTCACAAATGCTGATCCAAATCCCCCGGGTAGTCAACCAATTCCAGGTCAAACCTGAGAAATGGCCATATAAGAACTGAGCCACACACGGCCGGGTCTCACGGTCACGTAGCTTGCCTATACGATGACTGATTTGATACAACAAATGTCTGTCTGTACAAGGTCCAGGTGTTCCATTTCAGAGGTGCCGTCTGTGGGGTGAGAATTACACGCCATTCAGCCTGTCATTACTGCCTCACATCTGTCTGCCTCTGCTCACATCACACCCAAATTGACACGGGAATCGTCGCACTGTAGAATCCTGAGTGTTCATTTAACTAAAAGGTCCATTTGGTTGCACCTTGTACACTCTCAGATTTTTACAAAGGGTGGCAGCCGGTGCAGAGTTTTATCATTGCACCCTTAGGGCTAATTCCACTTTCATTGTACTTTCCTCTCAAAAAGGGGTTCAAGGAGTGAGAGGACCTTAGCCCATCACGCTGGCAGCCGGTACAAACGAGAAGCAAGACCTTGCAAACCCCCCCATTATCATCAATACTCCGGCAGTTCAGCTGAGACAAAAGAAGGAATCGCTCACCTTGCATTGAAATGCAGTGTAGTCTCTGAAGGCTTTTGGCCAGACATTAGTAAATGAAAAGAAAGAGAGAATCACTGTGTTTCAACCATCCCGGGTGTTTTTCTCTTTTAGAATGTTTTTCATTCACGTTCATTCATTCCATAAGGTGTAGTTCCAAAATTATAATCTAAACAAGCATCTACTTGTTGAAGTTGTGGCAGTTGGGCGGCAACAACAGGCAGGTTGATAACATGGCACAAAGCGCTGCGTTATTGGCCCAAACATGAAAGCGAGAGACACAAAGACACACAGAGACAGATACATAGATAGATACATCTATGCCATCTAGAACAATTCAATTGTAAGTAGCTGTAGGGTCAGGGTAACATGGCTCTGATGTAATGATCAGTACTGATCAACCACATATTACAGAAGCAGAACATCTGGGGGGCGAAAGGATCAAAGCTTCCGCTGCGAGGACACATTCAACGTCCAGAATAGGAACAGGGTGTGGAGTGGGGGTGCATTACGCATGAACAATCGGTGGGAGGAATGGAGGGGATTTCCGTAGCCAATTTATATACACATCCAGGAGAGACGTCATTCTCCATGGATGAAAAGAGAACCCCCCCCCCACTCCATTGTTCGGAGATGGGCAGACGAATGCACAATACTATCTCTCAATGTCCAAGAACACATTACACTGTTTTTTTTCCACTCTTAAGAAGCACACTATCCAACCGTCCACCCCAGGACCACTGAGGTATATTTTTACATGCATGCCCCGGAGGAGAGATGCCAGCATGTTCCACACATCTCTCTCCTTCAATTTCATCAATAAATGCAGGCATGAAAACATCTCTTTTCATGAAGTTCAATATTTTCCTTAAAAATGCTACTCGATTTGGGAGAGTTTGTGTTCTGCGACATTGTGCACGCTATGAGTTTGTAGATCTGCTATTTTTGAATAATCGTGAAAATGTGTGCAACTCTTTGAATAAATACAGGTTAAAGCCAACATTTTTAACTCAAATATTTGCTTCTGGGGGTTCCTGGGAAAACACATTTTGAGATGGGGGTCCGTGGCCCAATACATATCATTTTGGGGGTCCTTGACATGAAAAGGTTTGAGAACCACTGTGATAGGGGGTGATGGAGAGTTGAACGGAGAGTGGAGGTTAAGTGTGGTGAGCTAGTGGCCAATGAGCACTCCTCCCTCTCATGCTGATTGCAAGATCAAAGCAATATTATTAGAGAGCTGTTTCTGACCTTTGTATTCCTTAGAGTAGGATCCTTGTTACATTGATCTATATCAACTGAAGCTTGTTCTACTGCTGGGCTCACTGTTGGGCACAGAGTCAAAACATTCAGTTTTTTATGCATCACATAACTGGATAAAACTCCCAGAAAACTGTAGGTCTTTTAAATCAAAGCTGAAGACTTTTCAGTTTGCCGCTGCATTTTAAACTGAGATACATTTCTTGTGCTGCAGTGTAATGTTATTCCATTGTCTGTATCTGTTTTATTTGAGCGTATCTTATTTTCTCTTAACTCTTTAATGACTATTTTAATTGCATTAAAATGTCCTTCCATAATGTATTCATGTTTTGTGTGTAGCACCTTGTTGCCTTGTTATTGTAATGTGTAATACAAATCAAGTTAAAAGTGCAACTGTTCTTGTAACAGCACGTAACACCTACTCAACTCTTGCTATGTCCTCAGGTGACTATTTATGTGTCACAATATGCACACCTGAAGAAGAAATCTCAAAAGTTAGAAGAACTCCCTCCCCCAATAAACTCAGACTACTACACTGACTATCTTTCTGTCTGTTTTGATAAAGGAAAAAAATATATATAATGTAACGTGATGTTGGGCAGCCCTCTCGATACAGTGTTTTTTTTAACCCTTTGCCCTGGCTTTCACAACGTGACCCCGACGTGAGTGACTCACAATGCGGCAGTGATCATCACAGCCAACCTCTCATAATAACGCATGCCTTCAGGGCAGACTAGACTACATTACACTCCAGAGTTGGATAGGCGGATTTCCTACAGCAACGTTCTCTGAGACTCTCCATGGCGAGGAGGGGACGAAGCAGTGAGCAGAAGGAACATTAAGATGGAACAGGAGATGAGAGTCAGCAGAAGGACGTCAGTGGCCAACGTCTTGAGCATCCAGATGTGATCCATGAGTCCATGATGACATTAAGGCCACGATTATGTTCCCCCCCGTCCAGTGGCTGTGGTCATTATATCAACTTTAATGACTACAGTATAATGCAAACGAACATGTACATAAACAGAATGTCAACCCATATAAATGATATGCTCACAACTACATGTAATTACAACATTGAAAACTTAATCCCATATTCACACAATAAATAATTCCCCCCCCCCCCACCCACACCTCCACCCTTACAAAAAAGAAGAAAAATACGGTGGCATTGTTGTATTCACAAAAAAATGTAGTCACCATAATTGTTACACGTCTCCATCTTGAGGAGGCTATGGGGCACGTTTTTTTATGTAAAATTCCATGCTCATGAATGAAACATCGTAATTAGCATAACATAATAATTCTCCATGTTGAAGGGAAGGCATTCAAAGACCAGAGCTTCCCCCCGCTCCCCTCTTGGTCTCAGTAGAGAGCAAACCCACAGAACCCACTGTGTACTGTACTGTACAGTAGATAAGAGAGTATCATTACAGCTGCAGATCGCAGTTATGCATGGGATGGGACTGGGTGGTCAGCGCCACTGGGTAATCTACAGAGACACTGCTGATACAACATCCGGACCGCAATCAAATCCCTCCATTCCGACAGACTAGGAGCACCAGCTATACATGCACGCGCACACACACACACACACACACACACACACACACACACACACACACTTAAAGACAGTCTTATAGACCCAAACATACACACATCACGTTGTACAGTACATTCTGCGGTACAAGGTGCTGCGGTGAGCCGTAGCATGTCAGTAGTCAATAATTAACCAGCATGCCCTGGCCCTACACGTATAGTGAGAATTCATGATTACCGACAGGATATGTGTAAGAAGACGAGACGTGTGAAGATGAGGAGAGAGGGGAGAACAGGGCCTTGGGCATGTTCCGGATGGAGCGGTACATGCATACAGTAATATTAACCCCGGTGGCCCCGGCATGTCGGAAACCCGCGTGCGCACTCTCTCTTAAATGTTTAACCAGCGCTCCCGAGGACGAAAGAGAAGCAGTGATCCATTATGTGCGAGAGAGAGAGAGAGAGAGAGGGAGAAAGTGGGGTCGTCCGATCACGACAGGCCATAGCGGTTAAGTGCATGTTGAAATAATGGGTGGATAATTCAATTAATGCTATCCCTCAGCCTAGGCAGTCACCTTGCTGTGTGTTGGAAAAGCACGGCACATGCACACTTTCGAAGATGTCCTGTCAATCATAAGTGCTGCTGTTGGGAGTTGGCCAGCAGGCCTGAGAGTGTGCGAGTGCGTGTGTGTGAGCGTGTGCGCGCGTGCATGCATGCGTTAGGCCCAAGTCGTTTCTAAAAGATTTATTCTGGTTCAGGGAGTTTGTCCCCCGTACCCCTCCTAGCTGCCTCCCGCCTTTAACAACTGTTTGGCATTATTCTCCATACAGCCAGCCAGTGCTTTGATTAATTCAATTATGGGGCCGTGTGTGTGTGTGTGCGCTTGCGAGTGTAAGTGAGAGTCATCTCTTGCGGCGAAAGACTAATGGCATAGTAACCCCTGTACGGTTTGTGATGGGGTGATCAGGTCAGGGTTCTTAACTGAGCTACAGCCGTCTTGGAGATTAATAGGTTTAATAGAAAGCAGTTAAATACAGTGTCTTAGCCAAGAGACTAGATATTGAGACCACATCACAGCAGAGTAAGTCCATGATAATGGGTATTTGACTTTTTAAGTCAAAACAATCCCATTTTCCACCACACAAAATGCCAAAAGGTGAATTAGTGTGTGCGTGTGTGTGTGTGTGTGTGTGTGTGTGTGTGTGTGTGTGGATGAAGGGATTTGATTGAGGGCTGGGTATATGTATTATATTTATAACTACTATCTTGACTGTAACGATACACTTTGTATACTAGATAGATGTACAGTGTACATCTATCTAGCATACGGAGTGTATCATACAGTACATGTTTTATTGGTTTTCTCTCCACTGAGACCATGATGGGAGCAGGGAAGCTCTTTTTATTATAGTAATTAAATGTAGTGGTGAGAATATTGTTCATTATGGGCTGACGTTCCGTTTATGCATATGGTAATTGTCATTAGTCATTAAGCTGAGACTCTTATTCACCACAAACTACAATGATTACAGCCACAAGATAAAACCGGATTAAAAAAAAAAAATACAACAAAAGAATATCCACCATATCTGGATGCTCAAATCATTGGCCACTGACGTCCTTCTGCTGACTGTCTTTTCCTCTTCCATCTTAATGTTCCTTCTGCTCACTGCTTCATCCCCTCCTGGCCATGGAGTGTCTCGGAGAACGTTGCTGTAGGAAATCCGCCTATCTAATGCTGGAGTGTAGTCTAGTCTGTCCTGGAGGCATGCGTTATGAGAGGCTGGCTGTGATGATCACTGCCGCATTGTGAGTCACGCCGGGATCATGTTGTGACTATAATGTTCCTATCAGATAGCAACGTAATCAGCGGGGGGTTAATGCCAGGGCGGCAGGGTTCAAATACACCGTATCGAGAGGGCCGCCCATTAACACAACGTGACATCGACTTGGATGGCACATGGAATTATGGCAGTTTATTGGAGGAGATTATAGATACATTTAAGATTTCTTCGAGAGATTTTCTTGAGAGATTTTCTCAAGAGATTTCCTCTTCCGTTACTTTGGTAAGTTAAAACATTATGCAAATTTGTGACACATAATTAGTCACCTGATAACATAGCGAGAGATTTAGTACCGTAGGTGTTAAAGTTACAAGAACAATGGCACAAAACAATCCTGGTTTTTCCCCACACAAAATGCAAAAGATGAGGAAGGAATATAAAATTGGAGACTTTCAGCTCTAAACATCTTTGGTAGAGTGCTGTCCAAATATAAATTCTGATATAACGCCTGATGTTGTAACTAATTAGCATACACACGGATAATGAAGTTCTCACTGTTTAAGGCACAGCACAGCACTTTTTGTTCCTTTGCAAGACTAATATATTATTTATTGTCTCCGCCAGGCCGAAAGGCATGGCGAGAGAGTATGTTTTGCCCCCTGTCCGTGTGTCCGTGTGTCCGTATGTCCGTCCTTCTGTCTGCGAGCAGCTAATCTCCGCCACCGTTGGCCCGGTTGCTGTGAAACTGCGCACACACACTCCCTGGATGCCACAGCAGAACCTCTGCCCCACATTTTTCAGATCAGCCTGTCATAGCGCCACCATGAGGCAGACTTTTGCAAAACACATTTTCTGCGTGAAACTTTGCACGCACACTCCCTAGAGGCCAAGGAAAAACCGTTGCCCTGCATTTTTCACATCTGCCTTTTAGAGCGCCACCATGAGGCTGACTTTTGTAAAACAAATGTTTTCCTGTTACTCCTTCAGATTCTGTTCAAAAAACACGCAAATAGGTACACAGTATCTCGTCAGTCAGACGGATGTGACCGATATTTCATATTCCATCCTACTTGCCTATAACATTGGCTTACAAAGTTTGCAGGATAGGTCCGTTTTGATCAAAATTCCTCAAATCATAAACGCAGTGTGCGATTTCCGTGAAATTTTGTACGCACATTCCCACTAGGCAGAGGAAGAAATGCCCCCCTTTTCACATTGGCCTATTATAGCACCACCAGCAGGTCTACATTACATTACAGTCATTTAGCAGACGCTTTTATCCAAAGCGACTTACAACTGTGTGCATTCAACATAGGTAGGGAACAAAACCACTAATCACCAGAAGTATTAAGTGCATTCTCTTCTAAAACAAGCAACTAAGAGTATACCTAGCGCTAAAGTAAAAGTGCAATATATCAGCTACCTACTTTCAGAAACAGATGAGACAAAGTAGGAAAATCAAATGAGTAAGAGCTAAAACAAATAAGTGTATCGAATAAACAAGATCCAATAAGACAAGAGCTCGTACAACTAATTGACAACAAGTAGGCCAGGCAAAGAGGAAGGGTAGTGTTTCCTGAAGAGGTGGGTTTTCAGCCTGCGGCGAAAGATGGGCAGTGACTCTGCTGTCATGACCATCAGTGGGGAGTTCATTCCACCACTGTGGGGTCTAATTTAGCAAACCACATTTTTGGAACAAAATCATGAATGAAGTGTCCGATTGCTGTGAAAAGCAAAGAACATGGAACCCTTTTCACATTGGCCTATTATAGCGCCACCAGGAGGCCATAATAACCTACCTGACTTGGCGGAGAAGTGCTCCGAGGAGCACTTTTTCTAGTTTTTTTATTTGAAGCTAGAGTAAGTTATGAGGACTGGTCTGAGTCTGATGTTGCTATATACTGTACATGTACTGATTTGGTTCAACTGTATAATTCATTCAAGAAATCCAATTACAATTTAGGTATTTAGCAGATTCTCTTATCCAGAGCGACTCACAATAAACAAGGTAATTAATCCACCGCTTATCTTGATTTGCCCCCGCTACGCTCAGTGCACCACTCTGATAAAAAAAAGAGAAGAATAAAGTAATAAATAAAAGCTACGTTGTAGTTGGCTGCACATTTTGCTGCCATTTGGAGGCCGGTGTCCAAAAACAATTAGAGTGTTGTTTTACACAAATACATCCCCTTTAATCAGTGTAGAGACTATAGACTATAGATCCTAGAGACCTAGACTACCCCTATGAACCCTTCATGTGGATGTAATTTGTACCATGGACAGCAACTATGTTGCAAAACACACACACCATCCCAGTTTACTTTTTACAAATGCAGACCTTTTTGAAAACCCGCTTTGCATTCCAGTCAAAATGTGTTTGCGCTCTGCTCCGCTCACATGCACTGCCTGTAACTGGCCGATAAAGTAAGTCTCCAACAGCAAAACCCCATAACTACAGAACTGGGGAATGGTAGCATTTCTCTCTTTTTTGGGGGGGAAACAATGTGCTATCTTGAAATTATTCACCCAAGGTGGACAATACAGATTTATAAAAAAAACTATGAGACAAGAAACTGAGGGCAGAGAGAGGGTGTAAAGGACATGCAACACAAGTCCCCATCCGGAATCAAACCCACTATCCGGTCGCCTACCAGCACACCTCAACTTCTGTTTGTGTTTGTTTGTTTGTTTGTTTGTAAGCTCCTCACCTGCCTTCTTGAACTTGTCCAACAGGCTGTGTCTGACAGCCGTCTGCAAGTTGAAGTAGTCATCGTCTTCGTCTGGGTTCTTCAGGTACAGCGGGATGTGCTGGAACACCAGGACATGTTTGGGTTTGGGCTCCTGAATGGAGACACATACGGAGATGCCACAGACATCGATACCTTCAGGAGGAAATTCAATTCTGACCCACTCCACCGAAATGAGCCAGACGCTCCAGAAACTCAATAATAAGTTACAGTGTTTTTTGGCAAACTCTGCCCTGATTTTGGCAGAGCAGGTCACCGTTGTGGCACAGGAGCAGACGATGGCCATCATCCAAAATGCTATGTCCAGACTTCTGTGTCAGAACGAAGGAACATGATCCAATGAAGTATAGAGTCATAAATCAGTCCAGACCAGGATAAGACATGATCCCATTTGTTATATTCAAGGTACTGTAGAATAAGGGTTCCCAAATTTTACAGGCCGCGACCCCCCAAAATAATCATATTTGAACTGGGGACCCCCACCCTGACAAGCACTTGGAATTGTAGCCATTACATTTAGTTTGACTCGGTTCCACAGATAGATTTGTGAAAATAGCCGAACTTGTAGATAGGCTATTTTCACAATGTTTGCCTCTATGTAATATCTGACAATTTGGCCAATTTGGTATTAAAAAGGTCTTAACATGGCAAGTGAATGTGGCTGTTTTTTTTGCGATCACGTGATTTGCTGCTTCACTGCTTCAGTGGGAGTTAAATGGTGACTCATAGGTTAGAGACCAGCGCCATCTAGCGTAAACCACTGAAAAAAACACATGACAAGTGACGCGTCAATTAGACGTGTTGGCAGTGTGAGCCTTCGGCCAAATGACGAGTGTACTCATCAATGGCGGTCAATGAGTTAAAAGTCATTCAATTGTAACTTTAGAAATGTGCAGCTACCCTGTATACACGTATACATGTTGGTTTCTTTACGGTTGAATGAGAAAACAATGTTGCACAATAAGCTAATCAACTGGGGACCCCCAAAAATAATTTGGACCCCCAGTTTGGGAACCACTGCCGTAGAAGACCAGCGCAAAAACAACAGAGCATCTTGTGTAATGTGTATGTAACAGGGGAAGAACACTGACTATAATTCATAGTGACCAGTTACCAACATCCAAATTTAAACAATAACATGTTGTTATTGTTGCTTGTTTTGTATGATGAAATCTAATCTGAAATCTTATGAAACTAAGCAAATACAGAAATACAGAGCAATCGACAAGCATGCCCCTGATCTTACAGTTGCTGTAGAGGAGGAGGCTTTTTGTAGCTGCTCCTCCAGCCATTGTTCCTGTGCCTCCTTCAGGTCGGGACAGCACGACGAGTCGAAGAACAGCTGCGAGTTCAGCACCAGGCACAGGACCCCACCCACCTGGGACATGCAGGGGAGAAATTAAACAAGAGAGCTTTTCACCGAAATGCTTGTGGGTCACACACACACACACACACACACACACACACACACACACACACACACACACACACACACACACACACACACACACACACACACACACACACACACACACACACACACACACACACACACACACACACACACACACACACACACACACACATCCATACCCCGCCACGGACACAAAACTCAACCTACTGCACACTGGCAAAGCCTGCTGGGATGACTTATGACTTGAGGCAAATCCCATCATGGGGTAACCCCACGAATCATCTGAGCTCAGTCAGAAACATAATACAATACAAAATTAAAAACTACTTTATATCACTGTGAGGGGTCGGGGTGTTGCCCAGGTCGTGGTTCCCACTGACAAACAGCAAAATGCAATTCAATAGCCTCTCCCGAATCTGAATAACCTCTGAGCAGTGTGGGTCGAGGAGATTGCAAAAATTCTCTTAAGTGACCCAGTGACCTCGATTTAATTAACACATTTCCCATGCGAGCGTGTGGGGTCATGCAGATCGCGGAGGCAAGGCAGGTGAATAGCAAATGCCGATGGCTGACCCACGCCACACATACTGCACATCCCATGGGCCCACATCCCACCCCACACCAATGCTCCTTCCCTGTGCGCTCGCTCACCCAGAAACTGAAGAAATCGTCACCCCAGGCTTGGCAGTACTGCTCCACAGTGTCTGGGGTCGGGGTGTTGCCCAGGTCATGGTTCCCACTGACAAACACCAGCGGGATGGATGGGTCCGTCCCCTGCAAGGCCTCCTTCAAGTCCTTCTCCTGAGCCGCCCTGAAGGGGTCGCCTGAGGGCATGGAAGGGGGAAGATTATAGTGCATTAGACCTATGCTTAACATTTCCACATCCTCCAGGTCAGCCCTCTGATCGTCATTTGAGATCAGGCCCACCATCACTGTGTTGTCAGCAAACTTCACAATGGTGTTGGAGCTGTTTTTGGCCACAAAGTCATGGGTGCAAAGAGATTACAACAGAAGACTTCAGTACACATCCCTGTGGGGTACCTGTGCTCAGGGTTCCTGTGCTAGTTTAAGAGTGACACGGACTACCTGTGGTCTAGCTGTTAGGAAGTCCAGGACCCAGGCACTCATGATCGGTTTCAGACCCATATCATTTAATTTGCTAGACAGCCTGGTGGGGAATATTGCGTTGAAGGCCAAGCTGTAGTCAATGAATAACAGCCTGGCGTATTCCCTGTTGTCTAGAGGGGAGAGTGTGACATGTAATACCTGGGAGACGGCGAACCACTGCTGTGGTTCTGTTGGAGCGGTAGGCAAAACTGCAGTGGGTTCACAGTGCTGGGGAGAGAGGAGCATGTGTGGTCTTTTAAAAGCCTCTGAAAGTACATCATGACTACTGAGGTTAGCGCTACTGGGCAGTAGTTGTTTAAGCCAGCTACCACTACCCTTGCGTTGCCCTGATTAAACTGGTCCTATATCAGAAAAAAATAAATAGATTAGTGCCCTTTGCCATCTTTTTTTCGACACCTTCTATTCCCCTATAATCCCAGAAACAAGTCCTGTTTCATATGCAGCAGAGCGTGCTTTCAGAGCAGCACGGACAAATTGATTGGCCCAAGGTTTCTGATTGAAAAAAAACCTTAACTTTCTTTTTGGCCACGAAAGGGCACGAAAGTTTTGTAATGAAACCGGTTACTATGTCTGTAAGCTCGCTGACATCATTTCCGTAACTCCGTTGGAACATCATTCAAACACCCCTCAGAGAGAGCTAAGCCTCGTCAATCCATCGTCTCACCTCTTGTGTTGCGACTGCCTCACGTGTTATCTTTTGTTTGTAAACCAGAGTAGGGAAAAGTATGTCATGATCTCTGAGCGGAGGTATGGGAGTCGTTATGTAGCTGTCCTTATACTGAGGTTAAACGTGGTTTAGTGTTCTACCTCCTCTGGTGGGACAAGTATGTGTTGGTAAAATGTGGCATGATTTCAGGTTAGTTCTTTTAAAGATCCCTAAAATAATAACAACTGATTTCTGGTGTTTGATTTGTAGTCTGTTAATCTCATCATGCAGCAACGGCAGCTGAATGAATGTAAACACCCACGCATATCACAGAGTTTAGCTCTTGTGGAAGATAGGGTGGGCGGCTGGATGGGCGGCTGATTATAGATAAAGTTTCAAGGTTTAAACTTGCAATATAGCTGTGGCAACATAGCAGGCAGTGTCATTCTTGTACTTCTCAACAGTGTGGCCAAAAATGTAATAAAAAATACAATACGAATATTATTGTCATAATAAGCAACAAACAAAGAATCAATACAAATAGCATAATGCAATTTAATAAATTGAATAAGTGAACTGAAGTGACCTGTGTGGGCAAAGAGCAGAGAAGCAATGAGAATCAAATCTATTTATAATTTAGAGTGTGTATCAAACAAATCTATCAGCCACACTGTAAACTTAGCCTTTCTCTGAATTGCCCCTCCCCCCCCACTCTCTCACTCTCTCTTTTCTTTTATTCATCCGTGTAATTATTTTACTGGCCTAGTTTTGAAAAGAGTGGCTTCCTTTAGATGTTTGGACAGGCTAAGGGCCTTTTACAGCAGAACATGTTATGCATAACAGAGACACGGAGAGTCATAAAACAAAAAAGGAAAAGAAAAACGGAGCAAGATGAGAGTTTTCACCTGTCTCGCTTCCCTACTTGGGACAACTTTGCATACATACATACACACACCCCTCCCCCCCCTTCTGTATCATAAACCAGCATATCCATGCTTTCATCAATATATCTGTATTCCAGTCTGGATAGAAAGGGATTATACAAATGTTATGACTAACACTCTTGTCACTGTTTAGCAAAGCATAGTTTTTGGACTGAATCTGACATTTGTATGGTGATATTTTAGACACACTTGAAAAGCACTATCCGCAAGCTCCTTTTAATTATACATTTCTATGCAAACCAAACCAAAAGTGACAAAAAAACAACAACATAACAGATGGGAACAATTCAGCTAGTGGAGTTACCCAGTTTGGATAAGGTAATATGTAGTATTTGGTATTAAAAAGGTCTTAACATGGCAAGTGAATGTGGCTGTTTTTTTTGCGATCACGTGATTTGCTGCTTCACTGCTTCAGTGGGAGTCAAATGGTGACTCATAGGTTAGAGACCAGCGCCATCTAGCGTAAACCACTGAAAAAAACACATGACAAGTGACGCGTCAATTAGACGTGTTGGCAGTGTGAGCCTTCGGCCAAATGACGAGTGTACTCATCAATGGCGGTCAATGAGTTAAAAGTCATTCAATTGTAACTTTAGAAATGTGCAGCTACCCTGTATACACGTATACATGTTGGTTTCTTTACGGTTGAATGAGAAAACAATGTTGCACAATAAGCTAATCAACTGGGGACCCCCAAAAATAATTTGGACCCCCAGTTTGGGAACCACTGCCGTAGAAGACCAGCGCAAAAACAACAGAGCATCTTGTGTAATGTGTATGTAACAGGGGAAGAACACTGACTATAATTCATAGTGACCAGTTACCAACATCCAAATTTAAACAATAACATGTTGTTATTGTTGCTTGTTTTGCATGATGAAATCTAATCTGAAATCTTATGAAACTAAGCAAATACAGAAATAGTTTGGATAAGGTAATATGTAGTGGCATTTTAAGCGTCATTCCCAGCACTGTCTGAATTGCCTTTATTAACATTTGGCCGGTCCTCACGGGAACTAATGGAACGGAACAGAATCCTGATGGAAACCATGGCGACAGCTGAGACCTCCGCCATCTGGACTCATTATTCCAATCACAAATATTTGACCAGTACCACCATTACATGCAAAGTCTCCCCAAACGAATCAAGCTAGTTGGGCGGGCGTTCATTAGATGTCAGATTATATATTGTCATGTAGGAGCATTCCAGGTGCTACTGTTGCAGACAGGTGTCAAGCTTAAGAGGTATTCAGCCCCTGTACATCAAGAACTACAAGAAAGGCTTAACTTGATTTTCCTTGTTTTTTCTCCCAATATAGCAGCGGTGAGCGGATTTCAACCTATAAATAGTAGAGCAGGCTCTTTAAATTGTGTACTACTGATTGCCCTCTTTAGAATGTTTAGTCATTGCACAGGCAAAACGGAAATTGCAGAAAGCATAAACAGCACTATAAAGGGTTACTCCGCGTTGCCCATATCTCCACCAGGCTGGGTTGCCTAGCCAGGGCTGGGTAAGTTGTGGGTTGCAGCCGTAGCTGATCAATTTCACATCAGGTCTCATCAGAGTCAGCGTAGACATAAGGTTGTTACACATCAGGAGTGATGTGAATAAACGATACGGAAATGCCTTGCGATTATTTCACATCAAACTTTTATTTTGGTGATGCAGGTTGATTGACCTCATTTTAAAAAAAGAATTACGTTGCTTGATCGCCTTGTTATAATAGCGCTCTGTCTGTGTGCATTGTGGAGTCTCGCCTCATACCACCTATCAGGTGAGTGTATCCCCAGGGCCTGCCAGCATAGTGACGGCAGAGTTCAGCACCTCGGCCAGCGCCGTTGCCTAGGGTGCATCGTTGAGGGGAGGTACGTTCAATTTTTTTTTTCCAATCAGCTTGATGTGATAACACCTGCGCGCTGACTGACAAGTTTGAGTTGGTTCTGATCAAGTGTTTGACTATAGCCAGATTCCATTCCCGAAAATCTCGGCCACTCGCTCACTCCCACTCGGTCACTCCGACTCCAAACCGGATGTGCTCAGGGTCCAATTATTCAGTTGCTTCATGGAGGAGGCGAGTGGAGTCGAGTGGAGGAGCCGAGGAGGCTCTCTACTTCCGCATTTAGCGAGTGTACATCAAGTGTAGGCTCGACCACTCTCCACAGCTCCTCCGCGGCAGACTTCCGCATCACGTGTAGACGTTTTTTTTGTTTTTTCCCTTCTCCCGTGACGTATACATGGTCCTCCTCCACATGTGGCCACACAAACAATGCTTGAAACCCGAAACCATGCCCCGAAAACACCGGCTGCCCCCCCCTCGCCCCCGCCGATCACTCGTTGCCCATCTGACACACACACACACACACACACACACACACACACACACACACACACACACACACACACACACACACACACACACACACACACACACACACACACACACACACACACACACACACACACACACAGTGTAAATTCACTGAAAAGACGCAACAAGCCACTGGCTTTATTGCTTTGTATGATATAAAGTATAATACAATTATATACATTGTAATATATTGTGCACACTTATACTGTCTCAAAAGCTGATAGTTCATTTCTCTCCGTGCATGCCTCAATGCAGTGCATGGACTACTATAAATTACTGTGACAAAGATTATGTTTAAAATAATGTATTGTATTTATATATAGACTGAATATAGGGTGACTATATTCTGAATTCCCCAAAAAGAGGACACTTTACGCTATTTAACTATAGCCGTACTCATTCAATTCTGAACCGATTCTTAAATTTTAAAATTATCTATTTGCTGTGAAGGGTCTTCTTTCATGTCTATCAGTCATGATTTATTTCGCTATCAAACAATATCAAGCAAAATCACAAAATCGTCTGAGTTTTTTTATTTTTTCTTCGTCCCAGAAGTGGGGAGGATATCACCCAAACTCTCAAAACACGGACATTTGAAGGATTTTATAAACCCCCCCCCCCCAGACAGCCCCCCAAAAGAGTATATGTCCGGGTAAAAGAGGACGTATGGCCACCCTGCATGAATGATGTAATTCAGAGTCAGACATACTCTGTAATATACGGTGGCTGTTATACGCAGCAGTGCCGTGCGGGACTGCTGCGGGGGTGGGGGGTCTGGGGACTGTACG
This sequence comes from Gymnoscopelus braueri, assembly GCF_963280865.1. NCBI lineage: Eukaryota > Metazoa > Chordata > Actinopteri > Myctophiformes > Myctophidae > Gymnoscopelus > Gymnoscopelus braueri. The sequence continues at coordinate 20,739,288 of NC_137617.1, forward strand.
AGCAAAAAGAGGACGGGTCAGGATTTAATTCATAAATGTAAGTTTGCTCATCCTGGCGCTTCGTTCACTATTTCAGGAATAAATGGCTTTGCACAAAATGTTAACTATAAAGATAACAATGTGGCCATCCACATTGATGAATTGTCTATTCTATTCTGTATTATTCTATACCTGCATATTATTCTATGCATATATATTATTTTCATGGCAATGACAAGCTATATGATCGGCTCGGTTGGCTGTGTTGGCTGTGTTCCAGTGATCCAGCTGTGTGAGACGTCATAAGTGATCGCGGAATTTGCCGTCGCTTTGAAATGACGCGCTAAGTGCGGTCCGATCCTTTGAGGCCAGCTGGTCGGCCACTCTGTCCTCGCAAATAACCCTCGGCTCCTCGCAGGGGCGGGGCTTAGGCACGAGTGGAGGAAGCGAGGAGAGTGAGCGAGTGACCGAGCTTTGGGGAATGGAATCTGGCTTTAGTAAGCTCAACGCTCTACCTCTGGCTCTCCATGCTGGAGGAACACTCTCCCATCACGATTACACTCCACTGGTACTCTATCGCACATTTACTGTGTTAGTTTACTGTGTTACAATCTGGGAACCCATCGCCGAATAAAAAGTAAAAACAGCGCCCTCTGCTGTTTTTTACTTATTCACTTGGCTCTGGGCGGAGCTGAACGGACGACCCGTGCGCAGGGAAACCGGGGTTTTGGTCTGCCTTCAGCCTTTCACTTCCAGTGGTGCGACTATGTTTTCATTCCCACTAACAATCTTTCTCCACGGAACACTAACACCACTTCTCCCAAAGAACATGGATCGTTTTGGTTATAAGCCCACTTGTTTCTATGATGAAAGAGCAATTTAAAATGTTACTAACTTTCCGTGGTTTTGTCGGCTTCGAGGACGCTATTGTTAAATGAGTTTCGGTTTGTTTCTAGTGGGGAAAGCACACACGTAAATCCCAGCCACTACATTTGATTGGGTAAAGCGTGGCCTGCTTCCTGATCTGATGGCACGCCCACTTGTAGCCAATGTGCACGGGTTGTCAACGTGGCTACCGACAGATTGAAGCGCAGCGATGGATCTGTTCTTGAGAGATTAACTGTGTTAACATGCCTGATACTGTAGTTTCTGTCTCCTGGCAATATAGGAGAGTGACTGAATGCTACGTTAAACTGGATTTCCCCCGACCGGGAAGAAGTTACATTTGAATTGCAATGTTGCACTTCCCCATTGACCCTTGTAATATAACCCCCCCCCCCCTCCCTGAATAAACCGTCATTATTTGAACTTTACACTTCCTCCGTGTTGTTGTTTTGGGTCAGTCTTCATAGCATGTACAGTACTCATAACACAAACAGCAGTTGAAATTAATGTGAATTAATCGCATGAAATAAACGCTCCCAGTGTGTACGGACCTTTTCATTGCAGCATGGTTGGAGAATCTGACAGGCATCCAAACATGTTGTATGCAGCCACAAATTCATTTAACAATATGTAAACTATGTAAAAATATTCAATTTTGTAAAGGTCTACATTGAGTACTGTGTGTCATTTATCCCTAACATGAATAGGAATTTCCAAATGGTTTGTAATTAAGAGGTGACATAATTATAAGCAATTCAAATCTAGCAATTTAAAACAATGTAACAGCAATGTGCGCAACATTATTCTGGCCTGTGGGGTTCTGCCCAATATTGCGCAGGTTAACAGGGTTGCATGTCGAAGTTTCTTATTTCTGTCCGTATTCAGCTTCTCCATGTCGTTAACTCTACGGTGAAGAATATCGAGAATATTTAAGGCCATGATATTTATTTACCAACGCCCAACCATTCTCAAGGCCTTGACAGATTGAAAGTGTCAATGACGCTTGCGTCATGCGAGGCCACTAATTGCACCACCACACAATAATAATTTGAACTGCACCGGAAAGACCCTAATGGAACGAGTGAGGTACCGTCCGTAACACATGCAAACATGCACACACACGCACCCACGAACAATCATCAACTACTTTAATACGTGCAAAGGAGAGCGGAGTATGTAGTTTCACAGACAAATCTATATTTTTTTACGATCTGTGCAGACCCTCGTCTATTTTATAAAGAAACAGACTTGTGTTTCTCAAAAGACAATTTAGAACACTCAAATAAGTGAAAACACATACATACAGTACATACACACTGAATGCCGGCATGCCATATGCACATTGTGTTTCGGCGGTCCGTGCGTGCCCTGCGTTAACGTTGCGGTAATTGGCAAGATACAAATGTTTAATCACACATGAACCCTGTGCATGTTAAATAAACACTGAGGATTTTATTGTGTATGGAATATGGATATGGAATATGGATGCATCACTCCAGGGAACAGATGGGTTACATAAATTACTGCCTAGCAGCTCAACTCAAATCGCCTGAAACAGTTGTGGCATCTGCCGTTCACCTTAGGAAGGCCCCGACAGAAACAGCAGTGCCACACACACACATCGTCCTTCAGCCAGTGCTGCCCCTTGGCTTGATGGCTTCACTGCCAGCTTGCTATACCCATGAGCCATCAGCTCACATGACACGCCCATGAATCATCCCCTCTGCTGCCACACAGACCTCAGGCCGAGCCGCGGTCGTACCCCATCAATCTGAGTTTGAGACACTTTGCCTCAGATAAACGGAGGTCGACCTCTAAGGTGGGATACTTGCTGCCGCTTGACCCTGTTGAGGTGAAAGCGACAGCAGTGTTAGTAAAAATATTCCCCAGTGGCTCAGAGGAACACGCCACAGCGGTGTTCGTGAGGCTAGCGCTCGTTTTGCTTCGCCTCAACTGTGAGGCTGATGAGGATTGATCTGTTACCTCAGGTCGAGCTACCTTTTGAACGGATGAATGTTCACACTGAGTTGTCAAGTGTTCTGTTCCATGGTGCACGAGTTGGCTCATCTTTCATCCGTTTATCTCTGTGCTTGTTATGGCGGCAGGTTGGCTTGAGGCAGGAGATTTTGCCAACGGGACGGACAATTGCTGCGGTGAGCTGGCAACTGGAGGGTGGCGGGAATCACATCTTTGGTACCCACCACCGCTGCCCTTAAGCAAGGCACTGAACCCGAATAACTGCTCCTTGGCTCTGAATTGTGATGAATGTGTGCTGTGCCACACCTAAATTGCCTTTGTCTAGCTTAATAATAAAGTAATCATGTCTTTCCTTGTTCTTTCCAAAGACATAAAACGTACAGGCACAATAATACCCACTCTCTGTAGCCTTGACTCAAAGTTGTGGATGCTTTTCCAAAGTGCTTAAGCCATTATTATAATACCTAGACAAGTTTGCGCTGAGCCCACCCAACATGGCCCCCCCTCTCTCACTCACAGGCTGATCATTAGCGGCACACACACACACACACACACACACACACACACAGGCCTCGAAGTTCTGCTGTCACACATTTTCTAAAGCCAAACGGTGGGATATTGAAAGAGACAGGCACCTCAAAAATCTATGACCCACAGTGGAGGAGGAAAGCGTTGATGCTGAAGTTGTGCTGATGTGGCAAGAGGCCTGGACTTCGTGATGGCGTGCTTAGTTGAGATGGAGTGGCGTAACTCCTCTCCTCTACCCGTGGCATTCCTCAGTCAGTGCCCTGCTCCTAAGCCCCCACAGGAGCCTATTAGGAGTACTCCCCATTGGAGAGCAGTCCTATCACTCACACACACACACGCACAATCAATATACAATGCATTATGTCTCCATTCGTGCGGAAAACAAATCCCCCCTCTGATGTCTCTCCTTCAAACTGGTTTCTCCTCTCCTCTGTGCCCAAGCGTCGCAATTCCACTGAGAGACCAGCATGGAGACCCACTTTATCTGCCTTCAACGGCAATTAGGGGGCTTCCACAGTTGTGGAGAGGGTGAGAGCTAGTTCTAGGACAACCTCCTTGTCACCTTCGGGAGGTTGCCAAACTTGCGCACGCATAAACACACACACATTCAGTGATGTACTATACGTACATGTACGTGCCTCATGCACGCATGTGTGCTTATGCACGCACAAACCGTACTCTCCACTTCACACGAACACATTCGCAGGCATGAAAACACACACACACTCTTCTTCACCTTCCCAACATTGGAACACGAGCACACGTGCACATGCGTGCGCACATGACACTCGCTGCTCATACACGCTTCACCCCGCTGTATCATGCCAAACGTCACACCAACTCAGGCCCCAAGGGGACAAGGCTGCGATGCTTTGTAGTGCTCATTAGGAGAGCGTTAGGGCCAGCATGCTTCTCTAATCTTATCACAGCCCTCCATCGCTCCTCTTCGTCATGCCTACCCCCCCCCCCCCCCCCAAAGAAGAAGGGGAAGAAACACGAGAGAGAGAGAGAGAGAGAAGGGGGGAGGATGGAGAGGAAGCTGAAGGAAGTCCTTGAGATGAGAGGGCATCTCCTGGGGGTAAAGCTTGGAGCTGAGCAGGGACGGGATAGGATCACAGAGCTGTCTGTCAATAATGATGAGCCTGGATAATAAACCCCCCCTGCCCACTGCTCACATCCAGAGCGCACACTGCTTGAATTTCATAATGGGGGGGGGGGTCTTGGTCAGATTATGACCGGGCCCAGCATGGAGCCCAGTGGAACGCCGTGACAGGAGGCAAATTAAACCTTGGCGGAACAAACTATCACCGGCTGGGGGCCTATCAGTGCGCCCACCTGCCTGCGTGTGTGCACTCGTGTGCGTGTTAGCATGTGCTTGTGTGCACTAGCTATGGTATATCTACACGCTCGTACCCTTTGCTTTGATAAAGGGGAAGGATGTATTGATCTAACACGGAATCCCTTATAACTCAATTTCCTTTTCTGCAAGCTCTTTTTACACCAAAGGATAACTGCCCCCCCCCCCACACACACACACTTCTTATAGGCAAATGAAGGTTCAGGTTGGTAAAGTAAGGTATGAGTTAAGGGATAGCAGCTGCTTACTAAAGACAATAGACAGAAGCAGAGAGAGGGGATGGAAGGGCTTACAGAGAAACATGAGGGGACACAATAAGAAGGGATAAAGAAAGCCAAAGGAGCAGTGAGAAAGGCGAGAGAGGAGGAAGGAAGAAACAGAAGTAGAGAATGAGAGACAACAGGGAAACGGAGAGAGAGAGAGAGAGAGAGAGAGAGAGAGAGAGAGAGAGAGAGAGAGAGAGAGAGAGGGAGAGAGAGAGAATCAGTTGCCAATTTCCTGTCAGCAACAGGCAGCAGTGTTGACGATGCCATTTGACAAGCCAGTTCCCCCCGGCTGCTGCCCGTTCATTCTGGGCAGCAAATAAACACTCATAGTCCCATATGAATGTCAGTGAGCTGAGAGCGAGAGGGGATCTTATACTGTATCTCTCCCCTCTAAACACAAGCACACATACTGTACTTACAAACATACATACATAATTACATAACATACTGTACATACATACATACATGAAGTGTGTGTATCTGTCTGTCCATCTATCCATCCATCTATCACACACACATATACACAATCATCAATAAAACACCACATATATGCGTATACTCTATGCCTGGTAGGACACCATCACCGCCATGGTCTGTGTGTGAGTGGTGTGACAGACATGAGGCGTAATGGAGATGTCACACACAACTTGTCCCGTCGGGGGTGACAGTAACGATGGATGACTTGCGTGGCCGCGGTGTCTTTTTAAAAAGGCCCCCGAAGCCTGCCGGTTTATAAACGCCCCCGACGGGCAGCATCTGCCCCAGTGCACGTGTGAACGGTGTGAACCTGGGGCCTTGGAGGCATTCTCTGTGAACTACACATGCTACTGATCAGGCTGGGGAAAGGGCAGGGAGCAGGAGAGAGAGATTGAGAAACAGAAAGAGACAGACAGACAGAGCGAGAGACCGAGAAAGACAGACCCAGACACGTGATCACAACAAACAAAAAACATTCTAAAACTTTACAGTTTTCCAAAATAGCCTATTCAAAATGTTCAAAAACTATAGCGGGAACAGAGGGAACAGTGTGCGTGAATGTATGTCAGGTCCTGTATGCACTGAATGAGTTACTGTACGTACTGCAAACTTCACACAGGAGTGCGAACGACAAACTACAAAAAAAAAACTGTGCATTACAAAATATGCAGTGTAAAGTTTGTGCATCACACATCTATATCCGTGAGGTTACATCACGCGATATGACGCGTGGTGAGCTTGATGTTCTATTTTCATCAAGTGATACCTTCACAGTATAAATCAGGACTTTACGGATTTAGTGTTACCAATGACAAAATTGGTGTATAAATCACTCACTGTGTGCAAGCACTCTGCAACACGGATGGATTATGATAGCCGCAATACTTCCAATGATGACCCCTTTAAAGAAGACATCACCCCAGTGTGTCCGATGATAGCGCAAGGAGGAAAGAGGTGAGTAGGCAAGAGCACCTTCTCCACCTTGTAGAATGTCTCCAGTGTCTCCAGGCCATCTCCATAACTAAGACAGTGGGGGGTTTATAAAACATATGCAGCTCTATGCAGTCGTATAAGGATTTCAGCATAATTAAAGTGAACACAGTAAACAACAAATTAATCAACTGTATGAACAGACATGACTAGGAATTGTCAAGTAAACACGTGTAATTTAAATAAATTAACATTTTTGAAACCTTAGGGCTTTGAAACATTAGCCTTTGATGCAAATTCTGAACTTGATGGTGGTAGAAAAGAAAAAAGCTCAAAGGCGATCAACATGTCTTGCAAAGCCGACCCACCACCACTAATTTGGCTTTGCTCAATCTGGTGCGGCTCAGTTCAGCTCAACAGGCATTTTGCATTGGCTGTGGGCATCACCAGTAGGTAACTTTTCAAATGATTAGATTAACCTTTAACCAGTCCAAGTCACAAACCGTCCAAGATGCACAACCAATGAGTTCAGTTGGGTAAATCATACTCTCCCTGAACTCAGTCAGGAGAAAAGCGAAAACATTATTGCCCTCGAGAAAGGCCTTCAATGGTGTTGCTTTTTTAACAACAATTTATTTTTCAATTTCCTTCCCAATTTGAACATTGCCAAATCCCCCCCATGAGTACTGCATGCAGTCTCTGTCGCTGCCAACCCCCAATATTGGCCTGGGGAAGGAGTAGACAACCACATGCCTCCTCATGGAGTCAACAGCAGCTTCCTTTCTCCTAACGGTAAAGAGTTTCACTGGGCGGGAGGCACTGCTGACAGTAAGCAAATCCAGATCTCTGTGGTGGTGGGAAACTCCCGCCACGAGGCAGCCCACTTGAATTAATGTTAATGCTAATTCTAAAGCAGTATTGACGCTCACTTCTTTAAGTGCAGCTATTGTTGTCAGAATATGCTTTCAGCTGATACTGTACTCTTTAAAGACAGATTTACAAGTGTAACTGGAATCAATTCCTAACGCAGCGCAGGGCAATGAAGTCAAGAATGAAAAGATAGGAAAGGACTAGGCGTGTTCTAATACACAATCAGATTGTATGCATGGGCATGTCTGCCCAAGTCTGCCCATGGAGCCCCGTTAATCAGATATTTACAAACCTACCTGACTTTGGATCTTGAACATCTCTGTTCTCCAAATGCCTGCTCACAAAATGTGGCTCTGCGCTCCATACGAGAAGTTAACATTATGGATATGATAGGATTGTGATCTTAAAGCCATACCGGGTAACCTTTTCAATTAAACTTATTTTTTTGATTTGGCCAACACAAAATGACATAGGCACCGGAAATGTACCGGAATGTATTTATTTATGTATTTTACGGTTAATAAATACAATTTCTGATCACAGGTATTTAATGTTTAAACTTTTGTATCTGGGTAAAACCCATAATATTCTCAAATACAAGTAATTTATTTCTTTGACACTAAGCCTAAGTTGTCCATGCTGGCATTGATTTCACTGACAAGTTCTGTGCTGTGACGTATTTCCTCCTGTAAGGCGACGGAGGCTTATTCCCTCAAACAATGGTCTTTAATTAAATTTCTCTCAATAACAGGTCAACTGCAAGTCTCAAATAAATCTCTGTCGCTGCAAGCCACAGGTCCAACTCTTCATCTCAAAACCAAAACACAAGCATTCCTTTCTGCACTCTTCATTACCATAATAACACGCATAAGTAAGTAAGTAAGCCTTGCCGAGCCATATGAGGCCCATAGGGCAGGAGCCTATCTCCTGTTTCTGTAGCTTGATGTATAAGTACATCCCCTGGACATGATGCTAGTATGTCGCAGCGATAATAACAGGCATGGTAAATCTTTAACATATATCGCCCAGCCCCGTCCTCCTCCCCCGCCCCCTGGCAATCAGATTGTGTATCAGGGTTTTTGAGTGGCCACTAATCACAATGAAAATACAAGAATTGCCCAAGATCAGAAAGGACGAGGTAATAAGTGCATGACTCTTGCAGTGTGGTTAAAAATGGTGATCACTTTTTTATAGTAGTATACAGTAAGTAGAAAAATGGGCAGAGAGGAGGAAGGCAGTAGAGTAGCACTATGAATGAGCTCAATTTAAATGTGTGCCGTGTATGAGTAGATCTAGAACATTTGGGTAATCGTTTTAAAAACAAGGACATTTTGTGCATCACGTTGTATTGTTGAAAGTGCTCTACTCCCGTACATGTGCACAATGTTGCAATCTAGGCCAATCTTTATCACGGCCGAGTTAAACATGTAAACAGAGATACAGAGAGAGGAATGAGAGGCTTTCCTGCTGACTTTTCTCTTTGTATCCATTCCTTGAGGCCTTGCAGATAGGCCTCATGCTAGCACTCTAATTGTCATGCAAAAGGCAGTCTGCGTTGGTTAGAAGCTCGCGGCTCTTTCTCTGCGCTGAACATTAGCTCTGCAGCACATCTTGCCAGCCTGTTACTTTTGTGCCGTTATCAAATTAAGCAGCTGGACATGGAGCCAGTGTCCACTATGTCTTAGCCACTCATTTAATTAGTGTCACCAAAAAGGCACCTGTTGGCTGCTAATGCAACTCCAGTATGTGTATAAATCTACAGTATGACCCACATTAAGATTCAATTTGGTTACGACTCTTTAAGAATTCATTGCATCATGACATTTCTAATTGTCTCCGCCAGGCCGAAGGCATGGCGAGAGAGTATGTTTTACCCCTTGTCCGTCCGTCCGTGTGTGTGTGTGTCCGTCCGTGTGTCCGTCTGTCACCAGCTAATCTCCGGCACCATTGGCCCGGTCGCTCCGAAACTGTGCACACACACTCCCTGGATGCCAATTCAGAACCTCTGCCCCAAATCTTTCACATGGGCCTGTTATAGCGCCACCAGGAGGCCGATTTGTGCAAAACCCATTTTTTTATATTACTCCTACAAATTTCATCCAAACGTCATGCAAATCGGTACACAGTATCACTATAGTCATGTGATCAACACGGATCTGTCCGATTTCCCATATTCCATCCTCATTGCCTAAGGTTGGCTTCCAAAGTTTGCAGGATTGGTCCGTTTTGAACAAAAAGCCTCAAAGTATACACACAGCTTGGGATTTCCGTGAAATTTCACACGCACATTCCCACTAGGCCGAGGAAGAAATGCCACCCTTCTCACATTGGCCTGTTATAGCGCCACCAGCAGGTCTAATTTAGCAAAACACATTTTTGGAACAAAATGCCTCAAATCATGAATGCAGTGTCAATGCAAGAATAAATGGCACGGTTGGCACCCTTTTCACATTGGCCTATAATAGCGCCACCAGGAGGCCAGAATAACGTACCTGACCTGGCGGAGACCTGTGCTCCGAGGAGCACTTTTTCTAGTTTCACCATGATTTGATTTCATTATTTTGATATTTATTATCATTTCTGGGAGGATTTATGTGTTGAATTCACACAAAAGGAGGAACCAATTTACGCAATATTACTGAAATGATACAATAAAAACAATATGGCTTCAAGCTTGTGCCATATTCCAATTTCGTTTTCCTACCATATTCTGTGATTAAAGGGATATTTCACTTTCAAACATGTTTGGGGTAATTTTGACGTCTACTCAGGCTTTTGTGAGCACCCCAGACAGTTTTTAAGTTGATTGATTCAGTATTTAGATATTTGATATTATTTTTTTCAGACACGCCCCCTTCCTATAGAAACTTCAAACTCAATTTGAACCATGATAGATTAAACAAAAACACCCGTCCTTGGTTCCGTGACTGATAGTGTCCTTCTAATGCGTGAGGGGCTCGTGGTTTTTCAATTACTTTTTAAATGTATTTTATTACATTTTTAAAAAATTATAATAATAAAAAATAAAAAAACACGTCCGCCTCAGGTATTAGAAGGCCAATATCAGTCACCAGAACCAAGGACGTGTGTTTTCATTGAATCTAACATAGTTAAAATGGAGTTTGAAGTTACAAGGGGTTTTTACTGTATAGGAAGGCCGTGTCTGATGAATATCAAATGTCTAAATACTAAATCAAGCAACTTAAAAACTGTGTGGGGTGCTCAGAAAAGCCTGAGTAGACGTTAAAATGACCTCAAACAGGTTTGAAAGTGAAATATCCCTTTAAGGCCTACTGTGGCCAAGTTGTAGCCAACAACTACAGTAACACAAAGCAGTAACAAAGGATCCTGATCCCTAAAGGAACTGAGATCCAACCATGGACTGAACGACACTGCTCTCCCAACGTCCATTCAAACATTCCATTGATGCATGTTGAGCCGCCACCTCAAGATTGAAGCATTATGCCTTTTTACAACACTGACAAGTAAATCAATTTTCAATCAGGAGTTTTACTTCTGCTGAATATTGTGATTGCAGTATGAAGATAAGTGTGGACAAATATTTTTCTGTACTTAAAAATATCTACTAAAAACTGTGATGGGTGCCGGTGGAGAAAGTAACAGTTCAAATGAAAAATGTGTTCTTTCTGACATACAGTGTAATTAGTTGGCGAGGCACTCTACACTGCATGCAAATACATTGTTAAGGAAGCTGGTTCCATCCTAGGAAAACAAATGACAGTGCCTCTTGGAAGCTGTAACATTAAATTGTAATACTCAGTAGGACATTGTAGTCCTCAGTAGGAGATCACAGTGGGAAATTGCAACGGGAAATTGCAAGAATCAGGTGTATGAAAAACTAATCCTCAGTGTTAAATTAACAATGAGAGTGTAACACATACATTCCCAGGTAGACAAAGACTTGTTTTTATATATCCCTGTGTTGCAGAAAAAGAATATAGAGAAAAAGGGAAAAACATTGAGCATCCGTGTAACCTACAATAAGTTAAACACACTTCAAGCAGAGTGGGAAAATAACACCAGCCACCAGCAGGAATGGTTCAATGTCTGAGGTTGTTCCCTCAGGCAGGTAATAAACCACTGTTTCGGGATTTACTTCCACACTCCATTCTCTCTCTTCCATGAAGGATGGTGTCTTGTTAGACTTTCTTCCAGGACTGTGCAGTGCATTCCCCATACAAAACCTCCTCTTTGAGATAGACAATGGGAAAGCTTAAGGTGCTTGCAAACAGATTTTGGCTGTCTAACGTAAACGGTCATTGTGCAAAATGCAAAATTGCGATTGTCCACATTTTTAGACTGTGCAAGTTGAATTGATTCTACCTGTCACATTGTGTGACGAAATTGCAACCTACGTCAGCTGATGTTGTACCTTGAATAAAAAAACAACAAGAAAAAGGACAGGAGGACAGGTCTTAGCGTGGCAGAAGGGGACAACAGGTGTCAGCAATAATTGCTGACACCTGTTGTTATTATCTGCCCTGCCAATTCTCCAAAGGGAGCTGATAATATCTCCAGCCATTTTTTCATTAAATTGTCAGCACAGTTTAATACATGAAATCTGTAAAAGCTGTACATTTGCCACGGTAATTTGTCACGTGTTGGTAGCATACCTTTCTCACTTTGACAACCGTCATAGCATCAGCCACACTGCACAAACATGGCGAAAGCTTGCTGACTCTAACAGAACTCCATCATAGTCTACAATGCTGTTAATCGCAGACCGTGACCCCATCACACTGAACAGCCCAAGATGCATACAACAACATATTCCGCCACCTTTATGCTACGATAAAAACATTTTGTGCAAAGCAGTGAGTAACGAGCAAAGTGGACTTCAATGTATTCATGCTTGTTATTAAATTACTAAATTATTAAACTTAAAAACCATCCCTATGCCATTGTTTTTGTACAAGCAACCATCCAATCATTATTTTGTAACATTTATTTTTACATTGAAACATTGAATGTGTCCTAGAGGCCACAGGAAAGTCCCCCAGGGGCCGGATTTGGCCCACGGGCTGCCAGTTGAATATCTAGGTCCATGAGTGTCCTGAAGTTAGTATTGTATGCCTATGCCTTGCTGGCCGGCGCAGTGTGGAAATTACACAATTTTGTAGAGAAATGTTAGGCGTGAAATATTTGAGGAAGTTCTTATGTCCCCTCACTTTTTAACAGACACTATGCCCTTGCACCCAAACAACATCTATTATTTCAAGAACTAACCGTCAGACAGGATAACGCTACTGGAGGAAATTTATCATAAGAATAGATGAAACACTACATTGCTCCAGGAGTGTAGGCTAAGCCCATTACTTACCAACTAAAGTCATATATCAAAAAGTCTTCATATTCCCATTGACTGCCTACACAGTATATTCTGCAACAGAACCCTTTTCCAAAGCTAGAGCTTGCCTTTTATTTTAACAGCTCAGAGGCATCCAGGTGCTTGTTCATAGATAAACATCACATGCTGTCACAGTAAGTTCAGTTGTTTACCAACTGGAGCTTTCTATTAGTGACAAGGAAGAAGAACCCAATATTTTCCCTTCATTCTTGCCTTAGTAATTGTCCTGTTTTGTTGTAGAACACAGCACAAAACATTACAGGCCTTTTGTGTTGTTAAACACAACAACAACTACTTGATTCAAATTGATTGTATGTGCAACTGCAATCACAATCTTTTTGAGGCTATTCAAAACTTTCTTAGGTACGACATGGGAAAGAGACAGGAAGGGGTAGTGATGGCATCTGACAAAGGTCATTAGCTTAAACCGGTACATTCAAAATACTGGTTGGTTATCTACTAAAGTTCCTGGCAACAACCGTTACAACCAACATACCCTGGTGTTCAGGCACAATATTCAACAGAGGAACAGTGCGTTATCTAATAATGTAGGTCGTGACTTCATGTAAACGATAACATTCAGATCCCAGCCATGCCTTCACACACCCATGAATCTAAGCAAAGATAACTATCTACAATCCAGGACTGCAGAGTTTATTGCAGGCTGGCGTTTCATTGCCACAAAAAAGAAAAACATTCTGTAACTACATCGCCTGTGTCTCCTCTGTAGAACCAAAACGTTCATCAGTAACTACAGCATCTGATTGTGTCTGGTTCTGCTTCTCCTAGATACATATCAGCTGCTCTTATGAGGGAGTGGGTTGTTTATAGATTTACAGGGCAGGGACGTGAAGCATACTGATATGTTAACATTCAAATTATATTCTAACCTACCTTGACGGAGGATATTGTGCAACGTATATTACAACAGCAGCCATTGTAGAAGGTATTCAGCGAGCGATTGTATCTCTATTTTATAAAACTGCAACTGGATGGTTAAAAAAAACAGTGATAGTCTACTGGTCACCAATGAGTGTTCTGTTCTAGACAGAAATCATGTCTCTCGCCACCACTAAGCAGATTTTCTGCAGAACTCTGGTTGTTAAGCTAGTTCATACTGTCAGTTTGAATGACTATGAAGCTAAGGCTGGTAAATTGGTCTATTCTACTCTATGGAGGGCGTTCAGACATCAGTTAGGGATTCAAACAATTCCTCTTACTGTAGGGAATGGAAATAAGATGACACAGTACTTCTGCAAGCATGTGATGTATAGTGAATTTGCGGGGATCTCCACATTAACAACAGCTGTACAATATTTTGTAAGAGGGTCCATGTACTGTATAACTGCCCCTGGACTAATACTTATCTCCTCACATAGTTCAGTATATTAATTAGATTAAGACAATGTCCGCAGGGGTAGGCAGCATACATTAATCATTATACTACAGACATTTTCTATTCCCTTTTAAGCCATTAAGACCGGGAACGCATCTGTGTCATTTTAAGATTTCTTTGGCTATTCAAAAATAGCAGATATACATGCTCATAGAGCGGCACCGAGTGCCGCGCTATGAGCTTGTAGATCTGCTTTTTTTTTTTTTTATTGTGAAAATGTGTGCAAATCTTTGAACATATATATTTTTTTAAAGCGAACATTTGTAACTCAAATCTTTGCTTCTGCTGGGGGTCCCTGGAACAAAATATTTTGAGATGGTGGGGGGGGGTCCGCGGACAAATACATATCATTTTGGGTGGTCCTTGACAGGAAAAAAGTACCACTGATATCCACTGATATTATAACAACATAAGTAAAACATTTAAATAAAAGTTAGGATTTAGAAGAATTTGTAGAATCCCCTGAAGCAAAGATTTGAGTTTCAATTTTTCGCTTAAAATGCATTCAAAGATTTGCACAAATGTTCACGATTTTACAAAGACAATAGCAGATCTACAAGCTCGTAGAGTGGCACTCGGTGCCTATGAGCTTGTAGATCTGCTATTTTTGAATAACCCAAAGTATAAAATAATGGTTATAGCTAAAAATCTAAAATGACACAGTACTGTACATGCGTTTTCCGGATAGAACGGGTTAAAGACAGATTGGGTATCGGAGAGCCTGCACAGGCTATGTGTCAGACTGTCAGCTACCGTGCTGAGTGAGTCTGGGGGAGAATGTACAACAGTAATTGTAGGCTAGTTATAATTATGTGAAGACTTGTGTTATGAAATGCTAGGATAGAATGGAATAGAATCCCTACTTTCAATGTTGCATCACATCATTCCTGCCTGTACCATTAAAGACATAGGCTGTAATATTCTAAACGCCTGGTCCGGGGACCACCAGCGGTCCAAATGGACGCTTATGGGTCTGTACCTCAATTTGGTTCCATTTTGTTCACTCTCAGAGTTAAATTAACGCTGAGGATTTTACAGTGTAGATAGGGAACCCAGAGATAGCAAATTGTATCAAATGGGGGTCCTGATGGCCTGATGTATATCAAACTGGGGGTCCTTGAAATTAAAAAGGTTGAGAATCACGGCTCTAGCTCATTCAATTTTCTTATTTCTTTGAAATGTGCTCTTTTTCTATGGAGCACATACAGCCTTGATTATTTGTGGTTGTGCTGTTATGATAGAATGTGTGCACATCCATCTCAACTGTGTCCAGGTAAATAGAACTACAAAAGGAAGAAATATCCATACACTGAAAATGTGACCTTCATCGGGCATGCTGACGCCCACTGACAGAAACACTGTGAAAGAACAAATTAATCCACTAAGATTTGCAAAAATGTTAACGATTAAAATAAATAAATAAATAGCAGATCTACAAGCTCATAGGGCGGCACTCTGTGCCATGCTATGAGCTTGTAGATCTGCTATTTTTGAATAGTGAAAGTATAAAAATAATGGTTATAGCTAAAATCGAAAATGACAGATGCGTTCCCGGGTTAGACATTGGGAGCTTAATTGTCAGTATGCGGACATTTCTTCCTTCTGTGGTTGTAAATCATACCTGTAGAATATTGTTATAAAATTTAACTATGTGAAGACACAGCGATGGCCACTATTAAGTAAGCTTCTTATGGTAATGTTAAATCAAAATGTTATGGACCAAATGTTATTGCAATTATTGTTATGGGCAAATTGCTATAGTTACTGAACATACACGGGTCATTCTGCTTTATAGTCACTGATTAGCCAGGTGTATTGATTTCTGTAGATCAACATAACCCAGATGCTGTCGCAGGTGTTTTCAGGTTAATAATAATAATCAATTCTGCCTCCGGGCGCACACATCTGAGCATTTGACCTATTACATTACATGCTGTGCGTCACTGTCGGTCATGGAATTGTGGGATAAGATTATTCCACTATGTACGGTATAATACAGTAATTCTCACTACACATTCAGACTTACTATAGACTAGAGTAGTGAGTAATGGCTGATTTCAGACACGACCACAGAGGATATCTGACACACAGAGATACAGGAGGAACACAGGCAGATCGGTAAAATTACTAACAGACAGTTGGTTAGCTCATTGGTTCTCAAAGTGGGGTCCAGGGACCCCCAGGGGTCCTTGGAGGGGTACCAGGGGGTCCCCAGCTAAATAAGTTAATATAGCGTCACAATCATTTTAACCACTTTAACCATATTTTATAGTTTGGCTATTCAAAAATAGCAGATACACAAGCTCATAGTGCTGCACAGAGTGCAGCGCTATGAGCTTGTAGGTCTTCTATCCTCCTATAATTCCACAAACCTCTGAGCCCAAACCTCTGAGCCCCAAAAACCTCTGAGAGCAAAAACTGTTCTGCCCGGTTCTCCTCAGTGCCTGGAGCTATTGATCTCAAATTGCACACAGCAATTCACCATTACCATGTGCCATGGGACTGCGAAGCCCGTTTTTCGATATCACTCAATCTCAGCTGTTTACTCGCATTTTTATGTCAAAGAATGTCGCCATGCTTACGCTGGCTGCTCAAACTGCGCATGCGTCGCATCTACAGCCCCACAGCGTTACACTGTTGCACACACAGAACGTGCTTCGACCAAGTTACGTGTGTGTGTGTGTGTGTGTGTGTGTGTGTGTGTGTGTGTGTGGGGGTGTGTGTGTGTGTGTGTGTGTGTGTCTGCGTTTGCGACGGGACCCAGGGGGTCCGCGACGGGACGCGCGGGGGGAGGGCGCCGCGACGGGACACGCGCGACAGGACGCGCAGTAACCCCACGTTTGCAACTACTTTCGCCTGCGCACTTCACCGGGTATGGTCTAGTTTTTTTTTATCATGAAAACTTGTGCAAATCTTTGAATATATTTTTAAAGCGAACATTTGTAACTCAAATCTTTGCTTGTGGGGGGTCCCTGAAAGAAAATATTTTGAGATGGGGGTCCATGGCCAAATACATATAATTTTGGGCGTGCTTGACATGAAAAAGTTTGAGAACCGCTGCATTAGCTGACACACC
Organism: Gymnoscopelus braueri; assembly: GCF_963280865.1. Taxonomy (NCBI): domain Eukaryota; kingdom Metazoa; phylum Chordata; class Actinopteri; order Myctophiformes; family Myctophidae; genus Gymnoscopelus; species Gymnoscopelus braueri. The sequence continues at coordinate 20,756,397 of NC_137617.1, forward strand.
AAAATGTAGACTGTGTTATAATGTGCCTACCTGGCATGGCGTGCACCAGGTCCCCACACAGCGCCATGAACCGGGGCCTGGGGTTGAGCTGATTGACAGCCGCCACGGCCTGCTTGGTGAGCTGGACCTCCTCGCCCCACTCGTCCCCTCCGCCAGCAGTGTCTCCATCTTTCCAGGCCTTCATCAGCCCCAGCTGGGGGTCTGCGGCCACGATGAAACAGAACGGTCCCTTCCACTTCCTCTCCGCATCTGGAAAGCAGGGGGGGGGGATAAATAAATCAGTTGGATGTTGTTGTAAACACATTCGGATCTACAGGAAAGAGGAGATTTTTTGCTTCTTTAAGTAGTCTTCTGTGAGGTTGAAATTATTTTTTGTTCAGCACACTGCTTTTTATTTTATTGTTTTATAATATTCATTTTGTTCTATTAATATTGTTGTATTATTATCAATATTAGTAGTAGTAGCAGCAGCAGCAGTAGTAGTAATTGTAGTATTGGTAATATAATATTCAGCAACGCTCACCATATGCAATATGGTGGAATGATATTATAAACTCCCTGAGGTAATGTGGATTATTGTATATGAAAGGAAAGGAATCCCTTTGATATGAAATGTCTTCAGTCCAAATCCTCAACTCACAATTTCTACCTGGGAATGGACTCTAGCCAAGAAGAAACAAAGAATCCGGTGCCAGATTCCGTCCCCCAGCCTTGATTTTGAAAAGTGTTGTGACATCCCACTTCTCTCTTCTAAAGAAAGAATGTTTCTCATTCAAGACCATTATTCACTCTCTGTTGTAGCTACATTGTAATGGTACACTGATAGTGAATGCTACTGGGTACATGGTCTTTTAATATTTGTATTCAAACTTTGACTTTGTGTCTCTATCTTAACAGCAACTGCCAAGCATATGACCCCAATGAAACCCAACTGTATACTATGCATTATAAATACAAATAAATCTATCCGTTTTTGACATCCCATAAATAACATAATGACTTCTTGGTAACGCAATCTGCACTCCCAGAGGTAAGTATTGAACAACTGACTTTACTTATTTTCCCCTCTAATCACCCTAATCATTGCTATTGATGAATTGTATCTGATTTGAGCTACTGACATTTAGATATACAGATCTGCATATATCTGGTGATTTTGCTCAAGTACTGTTTTTTTATATTGTAATAAATATAGAAAAAGCTACTTTTCCCCCAGTATCTATCAGCCCTTATGGGTACGCTGTTTAACACGCTAGTTAACAAAAGGATAGTCCTACGTGTCAGAGTAATTGCGGACAGGAACAAGTGTTTTACATGATCCAGCAGTATGGATTAACATTTCTAAATCAACAACTGTATGGCATATTCATCACCATTCATCACTGCGGACCGGGCCTCTCCATGGAGCATGACTGTGGATTGCTACTATATTATACTATACCACTATACTGTGTATTACCTTAACATTCTTATATTATACCACTATATACTATATATCATTATTGTTGTACTATATCATATTATTATATACTATCTTACACTATTATATTTACTATTAGTGTTATTGCTACTACTTGTACCTGTCTCTCTGTCTCTCCCTCTCTTCTTATCCCCCCCGACACGGTCGAGGCAGATGGCCTCCCACCCTAGTGCCTGGGTCTGCCTGACATTTCTTCCAGTTAAGGGGGAGTTTTTCGTTGCCACTGTCGCAAAATTGCTTACTCGGGGTGGGACAATGTCGGGTCTCTGCTCTACATTTGAGACAACTTGTTGTGATTTGACACTTTAATAAAATTGAATTGAACTGAAAATGCATCGATAAGCTTCCAGAGACAAGCATCGAGGTCTCTGTCGCTCCTCCCCGTCTGTCAGCTCTGCTGCCCGGCCACGGCTGCTTGCTTTGTGTCGCCTGGAGCTCAGTCGGCTCATGCCCATTTGTGCCTGACGAGATTGTCCGCTATTTAGCATTTTCTTAAAAAACACGCTATTTGCTACTACTCACAAAACTCACACAAATTGGTACACATTATCTCTGGAGTCATGTGATCAACATGTATCAGTCAAATATCCCATGTTGGGAGATTTGGCCTGGCGGAGATCTGCACTTCGTGGAGCGCACTTTAAAAGAGATATAATTCAATTAATATTCAAATATTTAACCATCATTTGACAGGCCTAGTTCACCATGCATGCGCGAGTGCATGTATGTGTGCGTGAGTGTGTGTGTGTGTGAGAGAGAGAAAGACAGTGACTAACACAAAACCACAGATATGTAGACACACTACACACAGGCACACACACAGGCGCGCACACACACACACACACACACACACACACACACACACACACACACACACACACACACACACACACACACACACACACACACACACACACACACACACACACACACACACACACACACACACACACACACACACACACATCCCCCCTACTTGCACACAGTAGGGAATTCTAGCTGATCAGCATCCTCAGTGCTTAACATGCTCTCCATGTCTCTCTCCTCATGTGCTGATGATAATTCTTTCCTCCAGAGAAACTCAGGCAAAGAATGAAAAGCAAAGAGAGAGAGAGAGAGAGGGGACCCACTCTGGAAAACCAGATGAGCAAAGCTGACAAAAAGCTCAGCGATGAACCCCTGATTATGATGATCATTTATGACATCATGAAAGAACTTAATCTTCTTTTATGGCAATCATCTTTGCAAAGTATGTAAATAAAAATTGTTCTGAGGTTTCAGTCCAGCTCGCCTATAGCCTTGATCTTAAAGGACAAGTCCGACTAAAATAACATATAGCCTTTTTTTCCTACTTATATTGATCCCAAATGGGGTCTATTTGCAGAATATATACCAGTGAAAGATAGATTATATCCAAATATAATATTTCACTGGTATATTTTATTTTTCATAATAAAAGTGCAAAATCTCTGAAAAAAAATATCAAAGCATGTCGGACGTTGATATAAACAAAGAGCTGAGACGCATGGGGGGGAAATAAATCACTATTCCAGCATTGTATACAGTGGCCGGAGCTAACTAGAAGCGGTACCAAATCAAGTATAAAACAGTTTTGTCCGGTTCAGCAAGTGAAAGAAGCTCAATTTAGTTTGGAGCATGCTGCCAGCTGTAGTCTTTTGTCAGATCTGCTGATCAATGCCGACATAGGCAGACAATTGAGCGAAGACTATGGAGCAGCTAATGTATGCAATATGCTCAAAAAACAACCAACTCAGAATTGTCTTAGTAAAAATCGAATTCAGCAGTTCAATATGACAATTCGTTATATCTACACACTACACAGTGAAAGTCAGGACCAGATTAAGACTTTTCAGTGACCCGGGCTTGGACCACGCTTTTGACGCTTTGACGATAGCAAACACATGACACAGTATGTCAGCACCGATACAGCGCCTTTATGTTTAACAGTCCGGTCTATTTTCAAATCAAAACAACTACATTATATGTTGTCAATACAAGTTCAAATTATAGTAAAATAAATAAATAAATACAATACAATAACATAATGGAGAAAGCAATGACCTATTGATTCTGTCATTCTTACTAGCTTTTTGAAACGAGAAGTCCACGAAGAGCAACTTCTTGGCCATTTTTAAACTGCTATAGCACACAGCTCCAAAATACGCTGCCATCTCCAAAGGCGTCATTATGTTACAGAGCGCTGAAGTCTCATTACCTTGTGTATCATCCTCTATGGAGTGTCAGTATGTTGTGGTAATTAATGCACAGAGCTTTAGCTGCAGACGTATGAGCAGACCAGCGGGTGAGTAGGGTACCAAGGCATGAGGCAGGCACAGAATGAAAAAACAAACAAACGGTAAGAGTTCTCTCTCCTGAATTGATTAAATTGGCACCCTGACCTGAACATTTATTTTCTGTTTACAAAAGAGCTAGAGAGATGGAGAGACACCTACTGAACAAACACTCTATAGCGATGATTGCTATCGGAATATAGAGCTATTTAACACTTAGTTTCAACATACAGGGATGCACCAATATAAAGATTTCTGGCAGGCTGCAAATGTTACTTTTATCAGCCAATACTGAAAATATTTCTCTTTGGATAAGGCTATTGGACTCAAAATGTTTCTCCAACATACCCTGAACTCCAGAAGCTCAACACAATATTTTCTGAATTTGGTCACAGCTCACACATGCAATTTATCTATGACAAAACAGCACCCACCTCTGTACAGATTATGCCCTCACTTGTGTGAGGGGAATTGCATTCAAACCACACAGGCACTCAAATATGCATACGGCACAAGCATTGCATACGCTCATACACTAAATGTGCGCTCTCAGGCATACAACGTAGTGAACGTTGTATGTCTGTGTGTGTGCATATATTCCTGTACAGTATGTGTGTATATGTGCTTGCTTGCACGTTTGTGCACTTTCAACGTACACAAACGTGCAAACACATATGCACACACAGGAATAGTATGAACATTTATCAGCCATCTTCTTTGTAGCTGTCTGCAACAAGCGACACGATTTGTCAAGCTTTCATAAAGCTCCTACATGTTCTGTGGGGAAAAAAAACGCTCTCAGAGCTTTGTGTTAGGCTGAACACATTCTGCAGTACAGCATCCAATCTCGCGCTCTCTCCAGTCAGTCGTATGAACTATTTCAGAGACCAACTTTGAACAAGAGAAGCGTGCGAGAGAGAAGAAAAAATAAATGATGACTTGAAAAGGAGCTTCCAAAGCTCCCATGACAGGAGATAAGAAGAGGCAGCTTTGTGTGGCTTCATCTGGGCAAGTAAAACTTCAAACATAAATCACAGAGATTTCTCAGGTGGCAGATGGTGCATTCAAAACAATACTAATCATCATTCGAGTCAAATGCACAGGGGGCTTGTTTTCAGAGAAAATAACGTAACACTGGAAAAAGTGAATTTCTCCGCCTGAAAAGCTCTTATGCAAGTACTGGAAGCACTGACAAGAGGTAAAGCAAGCAATGAATCAATGAGTTGATGAGGGTAAGAGTGCATCGCTTAATGTGATTATCACGCTTGGAATCCTGAAATACCTTTTGCTGTCGGGCGTTGCAGTATGCTTTATCTGTGATACATCTACTGTAAATCAGTTGCAGTACTATGCTCAACTTGCCCGGAGTCTCTACAGCAAAGATATCTGGACCCCACAACAACTCCAAACAAAGCTATTATTATTCTTGATGAAACATAATAGCCTTCGGCTCTAGATAGTATCAATGTTAATATCTATATAGATCTATACCCTACACATTGTACAAGGATGAATATAGTGGATCTATATTCATCCTTGTACAATGTAGGTTGTAGATTTATCAGCTAGCCAGCCAGTTTACCCACAAAGTAATGTACTATATAATATATAAGATTCATGCAGTGGCAGCGGCGGGCAGAGTCAGTGGTGGACGTGCAGATATGCCCATATATGGACTGGTCTAATAATGATGTTCAAATCATGTATACTTATTTTAGATTTTAGATGTTGGAAAAGATAGCCAATTTAGCATTGAGGTGCCCACAATGTTTAGGTGCCCACTCGACCTGTATCTATACTGGGTACCAGAACACGAACACATGTGTCATCATCAGCTTGTGTTGTCAAAACAAATCCTAGGATTCACGCATCATGGTACCAAAGGACTGGGGCAGATCTTTTGTTTTCTATAGGTTTTGGGGTAGGCTAGGATATATTTGTACACTTGTTTGTAGTGTATAGTATACTATAAAAACTAGAAACAAAGTAGCTGAAATTCTTATTCATTAAAGTAATGCAGAGGTTGATCGTGTGAGAGAGAAGGTTCACATGACAGACACTTGATTTTGTAAACAAAATAGCAAGTCAACAACTAGCTCATGTCCAGTCCAGAAATCCATAGAAATTCTAAAGAAAAAGAAGGGAAAAGCAACAGTGTCGTCACGACCAGTGGTGGAAAGTAACATGTATGTAACAGTACATGTACTACTGTATCTAAATACAATTTTAAAATACTTTTACTTCTACTCCACTACATCTCAGAGGCAAATATTGTACTTTTACTCAACTTAAATGATTTGGAAACTTTAGTTACTAGTTACTTTGTAGGTTTTGATTATTATTACAAAACATACATTAAACCACTTTATCCCTACTGTATATACTTCGGCTATTTGAAAATAGCAAATCTAGAACCAGATTTTCTTTTCTTTTTTTGTACTTTTACTTTTGGTACTTTAAGTACATTTTGATGCCAATACTTTTGTACTTTACTTTAACGTGCATTTTGAATTCTGGGACGTTTACTCGTAACAAAGTATTTCTACATTGCAGTATCGATACTTTTACTTAAGTAAAATATCTGAGTACTTTTCCCCACCACTGGTGTTGAACAAGACGACAGTGCCATATACCAATGCTTCTCAAACTTTTACATTTCAAGGTCTCCCCTTAACTCTGACAGTATACAAAATGGAACCAAATGGACCCGTTAGGGTCCATTTGGTTCCATTTGTACACTGTCAGAGTTACATACTTGGTAGGGGTCAATTTAAACCCTCCTAAGGGAACCCAGAGAGTCCCTGAAATCCACTTTGAGAACCACTGCGACAGACACAGTGCGTTAGCATTAGCCACACAAGCTAATGACAGCGGTCAGTCAGCTACCTTCGTTCAGTCCGCAGAAAGTTCGTTGTTTGGCCCTCAGAAAGATGTCTTCTTTATCCCCGGACATGCTTTGTTACCGCGTTGTCCAAACCAAACGGCTTTTATTCATGCGTCACTTTGCAAATAATACAGGCGTTCACATTTACAACTTGTTTTTTGTTGTTGTGCTGCAGTGCTGACTAGTCGAGTGTCGAACGAACTCGCTATGGGTGATCGACTAGAGTGCCTGTTTGACTACTTTCGCTATCAGTCCATCGTGCGGTTGCAAATTTGCGTCGCCTGCGAAAAGCAACTGATCTAGCAGTGGTGTAAAGTAACTAAAGAATATTTACTCACGTATTGTACTTGAGTACAATTTTGAGGTATTTTTTTACTTCACTGGAGTATGTCCAATTTTCAATACTTTTGCTTCTAATCCTCGACATGATATCTCTGAGGAAAATATTGTAGTTATGCTCCACTACAATTATTTTAAAACTTTAGTTACTAGTTACTTTTTAGATTTAGATTTGTATTACTAAACATACATTAATCACTTAAGCTCTATATATATTTAGGCTATTTTAAAATAGCCGATCTACAAGCTCACACGTGTCACATTGAGGTGTTGTGAGCTTGTAGATCTGCTATTTTCAAAAGATTTTTATACATTTTGAAAACTTGAAATGAGACATTCTGCATAACGAGTACTTTTACGTTTGATACTTTAGTTTTGTACTTTTGCTAAAGTAAATTCTGAATACCAGACTTTCACTTGAAACGGAGTATATCTACATTGTGGTATTGATACTTTTACTCAAGTAAAACATGTGAGTACTTTTTCCACCACTGTCTACAAGCACGCATTGTTAGTGCAGTTATTTTTGCAAGCGACACAGTCATGCTTTTTTTTAGGGATTATCCAAGACAATCGACTTGTTTTTTTGTTAATGCAGGATGTTTTTTGCAAATATATCCTGATTCCTGACAAATTGTTAAACCTCTAAAACCTTCTAGATCTATGGTATACGGCAGTGGTTCTCAAACGTTTACATTTCAAGGACCCCCCTTAACTCTGACAGTATACTGTCAGAGTTACAGACTTGCAGGGGTCCATTTAGAACTCCCTAAGGAACCCCGAGAGTCCCTGGACACCACTTTGAGAACCAGGTATATCCTATAGTTTGCTGTAGTGAGGCGTTGGTATCGGGCTTCTAAAAATAATAATAATAATAATAATAAATGTAATAATAATAATAATAATAATAATAATAATAATTAAAAAGGTATTGATCATTATTATCTCAGCTCAGCTGAGATTTAAACAGTTTAATTAGCTAACTTCAATATTTGATCATGATTAGTAGGTTGCAGGCTACCCAATCCGTTTCTTCTCATTGCTTGCCCCCCACCTGGTTGTCATGGCGGTCAGGGATTTTTGGACATAGGCAGGGCTGTTCAGCACCTGGACAGTTATGACTGTCTGTTGGCTTTATCAGAACCTTGGACAGTTATAGCTGTCTGTTGGCTTTATCAGAACCTTGGACAGTTATAGCTGTCTCTTGGCTTTATCAGAACCTTGGACAGTTATAGCTGTCTGTTGGCTTTATCAGAACCTTGGACAGAGACAGGTCTGTTCAGCACCTGGACAGTTCTGTCTGATGGCTTTATCAGAACCTTGGGGCTGTTCAGCACCTGGACAGTTACAGCTGTTTGTGGGCTTTGTTTGAACCTTTGCCAGAGGCAGGGCTGTTCAGCACCCTGGACAGTTACAGCTGCCTGTGGGCTTTATTAGAACCTTGGACAGAGGCAGTTACATAATGTGTTTGCCATTGTAAACCTGCTGTACCCTGACTGGCGCTGCATGGCATCTTTTGACATAAGTCTGTATGGCTCGGATACGGTAAAAAAAAATCTGAGTGACACAGCACGCAAATCTGATGGCCCACTTTCAAAGGGCGCTGGAATGTTTATCATTCCATGATGACTCAATACAAATGCATATGCCTGCTGTATTATCTAGAATAGATAAACTGTAGGGTCCAGTAATCCAGTGGAACGCCAAACCGTGCCATACTGTACATGCACCCTACTAACCCAGGCTTGGGTTAAATAGGCCTACAGTTCTTATGCACTGTTCAAAATAAAATAAATAAATAATTGGGTTTAGCCCCAGTTTATAGCCTATCTATTTCAGTTGTTGCCTTTTCGAGTACAGTATACTTGACAAACACATTCATATCGTTGACATTCAAACATTGGGACACGGTCACCTTGTCCCAATGTTGTTATAGCATTGCACTGCCTGCACCGCAATTATTGCATGCTTGGAAAAGAAAAGAAAAGAAAAGATACAAATCAGCTGAGTTGAAAATATTTCACCAAAGAAGAAATCGTCTGCAGGGACTGATACTGGTGACAGGACCAAATTATTATCAATAATAGCAATTTGATGTTTGCTTATCTCAGTTAGGTACAGTAGGCCTATTAATTTATTAGGTTACATGAAAATGGTGCCTCGCTGTAGGAAAATATAGGCTACTGTAGCCTGTAGGCTTCTATATGTCTGACTTTTACACATTATGTTTTATTTATTTTCATATGGACACTTTGAAGAAAAGCAATGCATGCATGCCTTTTCTGCCGCAATTTACAATTCATTAGTCAGACCTCGTCTTAAGGTTTCTGACTTTTTGTGGCCTGTCTCTTTTGTTTGTGAAAAATCCCAAGGGGGTTTGGGTTTGGTTGACTGTGGTATACCATAACGTTCGTTTTATATAGGCCTATTATAACAATGGCAAATAGGATACATTATTCTACATCTTTCAATAGTGTTAACAGCAACTTTCAAATTGATTAACACAGTATGCAAAATAACATCAATCTCATGTGGTTTGCTCGCTGCCCTTGTATAATTTGGACAGAGGAATATGGCGGGTGTGGAAAATCCTTTCAAAACAGAAATCATTTAAATCTGGCTAAAGCGTGCCATGCCTCAGGATCTGCAAACATCTGGGGGAAGCGCCAAGATTTTCCAAGATTTTCGCCTCTGCCCCTGAAAGAGTGCAAACTGCAGTTACTGCCTGAAGCGATACATTAAGCTTCTTAGAGTTTGGGATTTCTATAACAAAGGCATAAGGCAGCCTACGCCTAGAACTGCAAAAGTGAAAAAAAAGAAAGAAAAAGAATCTCCCACGTTTTTCTTAGACAGCTAAAATGAACATTGGTGTGCATTTTAGAGAGGATTATCATATGATCTCACAGTAGTCTCTCACTCACTCACTCTCCTCAGCATTCGCAAGCCTTCATTCCCTCCCCCTGTTGTTCTCTCTCTCTCTTTCTCTCTTTCTGTGTGTGTGTGTATGTGTGTGTGTGTGTGTGTGTGTGTGTGTGTGTGTGTGTGTGTGTGTGTGTGTGTGTCTCTCTCTCTCTCTCTCTCTCTCTCTCTCTCTCTCTCTCTCTCTCTCTCTCTCTCTCTCTCTCTCTCTCTCTCTCTCTCTCTCTTCTCTCTCTCTCTCTTCTCTCTCTCTCTCTCTCTCTCCCCCCCCTCCCTCCCTCTCCCCGCACCAGTCTCAAACACCCCTGGTTATTTTATGCGCTCTCTCTCGTCGTTGGTGCGGTTCACTTCTGCCTCCACTGCCGTGCGTAAGAGCGCGCCGATGGATATATGAAGTTTTTCATACATCATATATATATCATGATGCGTTTTTGAAAGGACATAGCCTACATATGCGCAGCGTTCGGGAACGCGCAGTCACTTGGAGAACGGCAACTGAGGTTACAGCAACAGTTTATTGCATGAAAAGTCGACCCAATGCTTTGTAATCGTACGTCTTTGGATGAGGACGCGTTCGTGAAGATGCTGATCGCCGCGGATGGCGGTGCGCTGCCTCTTGGACGCATGTTTCTGGACTTTTCATAATATCCATAATTTCATCATATCTTTCCTCCGAGTCCTTTCCTTTCCGCGTGAAGTTGAACAGGGGGGGGGGGAGACAGATCGAGCACGATGAGAGGGAAATACTTTCTCCTCGGCTACTTGTTGGTCAAAGTTATGGCCCTCGTGTGCAAGGCTGACGGCGAGCCGGGTCTCCTCGGCGGATTCGTCATGATCGCCACCTCCAACGGCTCCTCCAGGGAGGAGGAGAGCGTGGTGGCGGTGGAGGAGCATGTGGGTCCGCACCTCGAGGACAGGTGTCGGGGCTACTACGACGTGATGGGCCAGTGGGACCCGCCGTTCATCTGCAAGACGGGGGACTATCTCTACTGCTGCGGCACCTGTGGCTTCAGGTTCTGCTGCTCCATCAAGAAGTCGCGGCTGGACCAGAGCACCTGTAAGAACTACGACACCCCCGGTGTGGATGAAGACCGGGCAGACTCCCTTCAAGAAGATCAACAAGATGCACGACACCACCAAGGACAAGACGAACTTGATCGTCTATATCATATGTGCAGTAGTGGCCATCATGGCCCTGGTGGGGATTTTCACTAAGCTGGGTCTGGAGAAGGCTCACCGCCCCCAGAGAGAGAACATGTCCAGGTGAGACACTCTCACTCACTCTCTCACTCTCTCTCTCTCTCCCTCCACCCCTTTCATAGCTCCCTCATTGTAGTACAGTAATCTGATACATGGTGTTCTTTTGTTCATCTTTTGTACATCTGAAATATATGATGAAAATAAGAATTAAATGAGTCTGACAGGCTGGCAACAATAAGTGACACCATTACCATTAAACATCAAACCCATAAAGTCTGCACAATTTGTGTCATAGCTGTCAATGGCTGGTTTCAGTCTTATACAATTAAGATGGGTTTGTTTCTAAAACACCATAGGCTCCTTAGCTATAACAAAAAATAGAGGTTGCTCTGAAATGTTAGTATTTTATTAGACAAGCTGTCTTGATAATTTTTTCGAGTCAAGCAAGCTGTTTAAAATTCCAAATAGTCATACTGAATGAAACTACTATAGGCTAATCTATAGTTATTCAATAGTTAAATGAAAATGGCCATAATATATAATAAGTACAGCTAAAGCAGCACAAGGAGGACCAGATCTCGCCATTATGGGGGAATCCCGATATTTTCCACTTTTGTGACACAAGCCAGACATTGTAAACGAGGAGATGCTGTGAAGCAGCGCAGACCTACTGAATAATTAAACCCAGCAAGATAAGCACAATTCTGACTGTCTGTATTGTATTGCTGCCTGCTAACAAATATCTCCCACCTTCTCTTTTCTTTCTCTACATTTCTGTCTCCCCTTTACTGTATCTCCCTCTCTTCTTGCTGATGATCTCCCTCGCTTCATTGTCTCTTTCTGTTCTCTCTCATCACCCTCCCCACATTATCTTTCTATTTCTCCCCCTCCCCTTCTCTCTGTATTGTTCACAGGGCCGTGGCCAGCGTGCTGCAGGGTGGCTGCCCAGGTGAGCAATTTGGGGGGAAATGAGGGAAAAAGGCAGAGGAGGGAGGAGGCCTCTGGGGATGTATGGCAGCTCAGTGTTGCTTTCTGGGGGCGTCCATTTCTTTTTTATCGAGCTTTTTTATGTGTACATCTGGGCACCTGAATAGATCCACTGTTGTCTGTATGAATTGTGCATAACATAGATCACTGGCAGTTGTTTGGGGCTGCAGTGGAGATCTAGCAGAATAAAAACTGCATATAGGATCTGGATGGTTCTTTGTGTGATGGAAGAGGTTCCCATGTTTCCATCAAGTCACTGGCATTGATGTCATATCACGGATTAACAGCCCAAAACGGAATTTACAGCATAAGGGATAAAGATTAATGTCTGAATGCTTCTCTTGAGAGAAAACACTGAACGTCAATCATCTGTATAAGGGTTTCTCAACCACTGGGCAGGGCAGTTGTTCTGTTCTCTAACACCTTCAATAGAAGATGTTGGGAGGGGTAGCCAACTTCATGGTACATGCAAAATTCAGGTCACAGTATAAAACCAGTGGAGAACCACTGATGTAGATCAGCTGCATGGTGTTACTGTAGTCTTCTCACTGCGGAAATACAAGAACACTGGGAAGTGCTCATCTCTTTCTCTTGCCAATTTAGGCATTCAGCAGATGAACCTTAGTCAAGAAACGATACGAAACGGTAAATAGTCACATAAGTATGTGTGCAAAGAGAACAATGTAGTGTTTCAAAGACACTAGGACACCAAACCTATACCATCTGTCTAAACAACACGCTATCTAGCCTAAGTGGACCATAAACAGACATACAGCGCAGCACCATTCCATGCAGGTTTTCGCTGTTTGTTTCAAATGTCAGCATGGGTTTTTATCTCACGCTGGCCAGATATCCCACAGTTTCATAACGGCAGAAAAGCGAACAGGAGATCCGCCGCCTCCCTTTCAGAGCTCTTCAAATCCAGCGGTTATTCAATGTTTTATTTCAGTCCATGCCCACATAATTTCTAAGATGTGGAGAGAGAGAGAGAGAGAGAGAGAGAGAGAGAGAGAGAGAGAGAGAGAGAGAGAGAGAGAGAGAGAGAGAGAGAGAGAGAGAGAGAGAGAGAGAGAGACACAGACACAGACACAGACACAGACACAGACAGACAGACAGACAGACAGAAACACTGAGAGACAGAGAGACATAGAGACAGATCGGGAGGGAGAGAGAGGGAGAGAGAGAGAGAGAATGGGTGATGCAATGGTGGGAAGAACGTGGTAGAATACAGAGCTGTGAATGCCAGCTATTTCTGTTTGCGTCCCGTGGGCTACCGTGGTAATGTTCTGGTTAGGCTTTGTATTTTCTTACACAAAAAAAGATCAAACAACTCACAGACAGATACACATTGTGTATACATTCATGAAAATAAATAAAAGGGGGTAAAGAAATCAGGCAAGTCATAACACATGCATACACATGCATACATAGATACATACAGTACTAGCAGGCTCATGCACACACGCACGCACGCACGCACACATGCACCTACAAGTGCACATATACACACATGCACACATGTATGCATCCACACACGCACACAACAAATGGATCACCAAATAGACCGCCGAAGTCTGACGTCATTTACACATCCTTTGTTTGTCTACCTGGTTCGCAGTTTTCCACCCCCGTTCTGAATCCCATAGACGTATTTAATATCGCGTCAAATAAGAACTGTGTTCCAAAAATAAACAAATGACCACGGCGGGTTGACTCTTATGGATATGAAGCATCAACTGACGGTGAGAAAACGCTAATGTTACTTCCGCCAAATTAGTTACATTTTCGCCAGAAACAGACTGTATCAAATATAAGTGACTGACTATCATAAACTATACAGAACCTCCTCCCTGACATTAACGCCGACACGCGGTGTTTATTTTTGGACCACAATTCTTATATGAGACGATTCTAAGATGACCCAATGTTATTCTCCATAGAGAAATTACTTCCGCAAACCTGGGGATGAACGAGTGACGTCAGGACTTCGGTGCTCTATACTGTACTCTTATAAATACAAACTTACAAGTGCGTGAGTGTGTGCACGCACGCACGCACGCAACGCACGCACGCACGCACGCACGCACGCACGCACGCACGCACGCACGCACGCACGCACGCACGCACGCACGCACGCACGCACGCACGCACGCACGCACGCACGCACGCATACACACACAGTATAATCATCTCAGGCAGTACAAAGTGTTCAGATCCCACCAAGATTGCATCACCCCCTTGCTTTGCTTTGTTGCTTTCTCGTGTGCTCATTTCCCCCAAAATGGCAACAGATAACACAATAATACAGAGCAAAAGGAAAATCTAAGCGCTCTACGAGCCTTGATGATGTATTTTCAGATGCTATCTTATGAGTGCAGCTGACACACTCATCTAGTCTGAAGGAGGTTTGGCGTATAATTCCTCCTGACTGCAATCAAATCTCATGGCACCTCCTTCAATTTGGGAGGTCTTGTGTAAAAGAAAACGCCAACATGGATTATACACAAAAAAGCCAAAGCTTGTTTCCATTGTGGTCCACCTTGAGACATGAAACAAAGCCTTGAGAGCATGAAACAAAGCAAATGAAATCCTTATATATAAAGTTAGAAGCAATACATACAAGACAAGAGGTACCCTAAGAGAAGAATCCAATGCAGAGTGGGCTATCCGGGGTAGGGATCTAACTATGACCAGTTAGTGTTGAGAGAGATGGGGCCATGATTTAAGGTCATTCTTAAATCTTGCTAGGGAATTTAGGGATTTCAGGGCTGAAATTCCACTGAGTAGTGGCTGCGTAATACAACACATTTTCCCCTTAAGTCAGTAAGTAAGTAGGTCGGAGAGGCTTATTGTCGGTATCAGACGAATCTATCGTAGGAGTCTATCCCCGTTACAATGTGCTAGACCCCTGGGAGATGGACTGCTGAGGTGCAGCGCCACACTTACCATCAGCTCCCAGTACTTACCGTGCGACTTGCCGCACCCAAGCCGTGCTACTCATACACTGAGTTGGCGGTGCCTGGGATCGAACCCATGACCTTGTGGTCCAAAGGTGAGAGCTCTACCGACTGAGCTACCCAGACAGCGTCCTAAAACCGGGGAGAACAAGATCATATGAACTTCCCTGGTTGAGTACCTGTGAGCATCCCTCACTCTAGGCAGGTAATGGTGATGCCATCACGCCATTGTGTCTCAAAACAAGCCAGGTGTATTCCTCTACACCTCTATGCAAACTGGTGTTGTTAGACAGCGGTTGATGTCAGCGCAAATCGCTGCTGTTAGGCAACGTTAATGTTGTGTGTTACTTCAGACCAGAGCTCGATCAGCGAGTGAGTGAGAGAGAGAGAGAGAGAGAGAGAGAGAGAGAGAGAGAGAGAAGAGAGAGAGAGAGAGAGAGAGAGAGAGAGAGAGAGAGAGAGAGAGAGAGAGAGAGAGAGAGAGAGAGAGAGAGAGAGAGAGAGAGAGAGAGAGAGAGAGAGAGAGAGAGAGAGAGAGAGAGAGAGATGGAGATATGGAGAGTGAGGGAGGGAATGAGGAAGGGAGAGAGGGATTAAGAGATGAAGGATGGGAGGTTGTGTGTGACGTTAGACCAGAGCTCGATCAGCGAAAGAGACAGAGACAGAGAGAGAGAGAGAGAGAGAGAGGGAGAGAGAGAGGGAGAGAGAGAGGGAGAGAGGGAGAGAGGGCAAGTGAGAGGGGGAGAAAGACAGACTCATTCACCTACTGTATGCAAATAACCTGATAAAATTGCAGATAAAATTGATCACAATTATTTTTAATATTTAGTTATATCAATGGAAAAATAAATAGCACACTATCAATATTGGTATTGGCCAGGGTTTCGCTACTCTGCTAACTCAATATTGGCCCATCATTTCAGTGTTTATCAGAGCTCTGGGGAACGAGGGTCACTACCACTGATTGTCTGTAAGAGTGAAATGTATAATGGTGGATGTTACAGCAGCATTTCCATATTGATTATACTAGTAGAGAAGAGATGAGGTAACCTTGTTAAGCATGAAGCACTCTGAATACACCCACTGACTGATGGTATCATCGGCATCATCATGAAAGCAGATCTCATGAGAAGAGGGGAGGAAAGGTTGTGTTCAACAGCGGTGTTCATTTTTGTTACACAGGGTAGGGTTGTTTCTGCACGTTAGAAAATCAAAGGGCCGTAGCTGATTTTGTTTTCTGCATGAGGAGCTTTTTTTATTGTCATTCATGCATTCTGTTGTTCTGCCCTTTCCTGCCATGCTCTATTCTGTGGACGTTAAGGTTCAATGCAGTTGTTGGGCGCCTTGATTGTCATCCTTCTGGGGTTTGTATTTTGATATCTTTTGTTGTGTTTGTTTTGAGATGAAACGGTTTCATGGTTGTCCAGCAACACAAACCTAAATTAAACATTATAAAATAAATAAGGTCAATCCTGCAGTTATCCACTTAGGGGAATTGAGAAGAGAAGAGAAGAGAAGAGAAGAGAAGAGAGTCCTATCACCTGTGACAACCAGGAAGGACAACACTGTGGAATAGTAATTATTACCACCGATGTGGAACCTGCCCAAACCCAACCCTCTAATCCCAGAGTTTGTGGGTAATCATGTGGAATGCTATTAACCTCTGTCATCTGACAGGATCCTCCTGGGAGCCCTCTGATTGGTTTACAGGTTCCCTCCATTGGCCAAGGAGACGATTCATCACACAGAAAGAGAAAGAGGTTGAGAGAGAAAATAGGGACACGCTATTGTTGTGCTAAGAGATTGACAGAATATAAATAGAATGAGAGAGGTAGGGTTAGTATTTCATAGAGAGCGCTGCCAGTGGGAAGGATATACAGTAAGTAAGAGGTGGAGAAGAGAAGTAATTACAGTGTAAAGACCAATGCTGGGGTGAATGGGAACAGTGCACACGTGCGCACAGCCGCACACTCACACAGCAGGCATGCGTGCGTGCGTGCACAAACACACACACACATGCACCAGCAGAAGGGGAGTTTGCTCAGGTGTAGTGAACGGATGATCTATTTTAAGTGCAAAAGGCGTATTGATTATAGCTTATGGCTAGATTGCCCTATTACCAGCATCTGTGAATCGGGTCTGGCTGGAGGCCTCCCCTGGCTTATTTAGGAGGTGGAAATCCCTTTGGGACTCCTGCATGTGACTGCCACACACAAAAAAAACTCTGCGAAGCAAACAAGGAAGACCCCAGCTGCTATAGCATTCATATTCATATGCTATTCATATTCACATTTTTGCTTGATGCAATGTTTACTGAAGCGTAGCGGAACAACTAGCAGAGCCTCAGTTCCCGGCATCTAGGTTTCTCCGTATGATGATAACCCTCAACCCTCATCACATATCGCTCACAGAATACAAGCAAGACGCACATGATCAATTAGTGATACAAACCCAATTGAATCATGTGGATCCACATGGCAACAGCGTGGCTCCAATGTGCATCTCAGACTTGATGCTGCAAGCCTGTGACGCATATCCCCGTCTGAACATAATGTGTGCCCATACAAGATTTGTGTTGTTAAAATGTTTCAAAAGTATTCACAATTTCCCCAAATATTTCCATTTTCTTCTTAAATAGCTGATCTACAAGCTATGCTATATTAACACATTTAGCTGGGGATCCCCTGGAACCCTATGAGGGACCCCTGGGGTCCCCAGACCCCACTTTGAAAACCAATAGTTTAGACAGCATGACCCCTAGGTGCCACTCTGTAAAAAGACATCCTGTTTTGGTAGGGCTCTGCATGTATACTGCAGGAGCTTCACTATTAAGCTGCCCTTCGAGTCCAATGATGACACTTGCTCCAGGGGATGGAAGGGGGACAGGGGTGTTGGCACCATTGACGCTTGTGACACTTCAGTGGCTCTCGCTTGTGCCACAAAGCGAGAGCCACACAAACACAGAATAGTTGAGCCTCCCTCCACCAACCAGCCCACCGATCCCCATCAAGGCCAGCTGCCAGGCTTTCATGTTTGGTCTCAAAACCAAGAGACTTTGTTGGAATCCTTCAAGAGACAAGAATGTCGAGTCGCTGTGCTTTCAGAATCAAAGAGCACAGAGACACAAAGGAGGGGAAGAATGGAGACGGGAAAGAGAGACAGAGAGAGAGAGATAGAGAGAGGGGGGAGATGAAAGAGAAGGAACAAGAGAGGTGGAGAAAGAAGAGAGGGATAGAACAAGAGGAACAGGAAGACAGAGGGGTGCAGTCTGTACAATATCAGCAGGCGACGGATCTTCGTGGTTACATTGAGGCTGACTGAAGCTAAGCTTTTTTCAGAGGTCTGAAGGACAGCAGAGCTTTCTTTCTCTCAAGTAAAACTGAAGCAGAATTTGTTTTGGAATACGCTTTTGTGATTTTTGTTTCAAATGCACAGTGGATGAGGGAGTTGGCTATGTGATTTTTATTTAACTTAAAAGTGCAGTATAAATAAAAAAAAAGTAGCACTCTGTGGAACGCAAATCTCTGCCAGGACACATGCGTGTTGTCATCATGTTTATTGTCATGTTTATTTGGTGTTAATCAGATGTGGCCTTGAATTGAACGTTGTCTCTCTCTCTCTCTCTTTGTAATCAGCTAGTAGTAGATTCCATATGGTGGATGGACAGTGGCTAGTTCCACTCCATATTCTTGCAGACACATATCCCATAGCCTGGATCTAATCTGCGATTAGAAATTCACAAGGTTAACATAGTGTGGAAATTGGCCAGCTGGCTGTGTGCGCCGTTACGCTGATCAGTCTAGTAGTTTGCAAGATTATGTGGGGACACGCGAACGCACACACGATTCCAAAGAGTGCAGGCTACACCCTTAGTTTTTAGCCTCGATTTTGGGACTGTAAGAATGCTTTTGTCGACCTAAGCGATCTCACATTGTCCTGAAGGTACAATATTTCAGCTATAAGTAATTTGAGACCAACCTGAAGTGCTTTATATGTGATTAAATAATTTTTCTTCAGTCGATGGGTAACCAGTGTAACACAGCAAGAACTGGTGTAATGTGTGACCTGTGTTGTGTGTTTGTTAACAACTTAGCCCTACTTCGTTGACCAGGGTCCCCCAGGGCTCTATTCATGGCCCCCTTCTTTTCACCCTACTCCAAAACTCTTTATCCATTGCCTGTTTTTTGCCTAATTTTTGCCCATTACGACATGCCCAGAATAGTCAAGTCAAGACAAGTTACCTTTATTTATAACGCATGTTTAAAAAACAACCAGTGCTGACCAAAGTGCTGTACTTCAAAGGTAGGGTAAGAGATATTTAGTTTTTGGTAAAATAAGTGTTAAATGGCCCTATATTCTGATAGTACTCATTGCTATAGAGTGTTTGTTCAGTAACAGAAGTCTCTTTGTATTGTCTCTCCTTTGGTAAACAACAGAAAACACATTTTCAGGTCAGAATACCAATTTTATCCAATCAGGAGAGAGAACTCACACAGGATAAACACGTGAAAATGGAAGTGATGACACATAGAAATGAGCAGCCAAAACAGGAACTTTACATTTTAAGCTGATACTCTCTCCTGATTGGCTGAACATGTGCAACCCACCTGTTTATTAAAGAGCTGGAGGGACTGGGAGACCCCTGTTACTGATCAAACACTCTATAGCAATGATTACTATCAGAATATAGTGCTTTAACCTTTAACAAAAAAACTTTTGTTTTCAACAAAAAAAAGTGTAGTTGTTAATGAGGATCTTATTTTGGCAATGGTTCAATACAATTTGCTTCTAGAGGAACAATACAATGCTGTACTTTTCCACATTATGTTCTCAAGGCCTATAATGAGGACTGTCTGGGTTGAGTTGGAGGGCATTTTTTGTGAAAACATAACCTCTGTCCTGCCTTTGGCCTGGCTGAGATAATTAACAAACACAAAATGACATACTGGTATACAGACAAACAGTGTCACACAAAAGACAGAGAATAACTAGAAAAGTGTGCTCTGAGTCGGAGCAAAGGTCTCCGCCAGGCCGGTCTGCCTAGCCAGGGCCTGCAAACTTTGGTCATAGCCAATTGGAATGGGATCTGAAAAATCTAACATCTTGATCACATGACCCCAGAGATAATGTGTGTGAGTTTTGGACAACATCTGTAGGAGCAAAAACTGTGTTTTGAAGAAAAGTGCCAGAAAACGTAATCTGGCACAAACAGGGCCTATAAGTTGCATCATGATCCAAGGAATCCAGGGAAAAAAAGATGTTGATTGTAGGCCTACGGTTCAAGAGTTATAGGCCAAAACATGAAGTGGGCTGTTGTAGCGCCACCATGAGGAGATTTGAAAAATTTGGGATGGAGGCTTAGTGGTAATGTTCGTGCAAGTTTTCCGAGGGACAGCGAGTGCATTTTCCGGCAGCGGCTGCTGCCGCGGAGCTGCCGGCGGCGCCAGCTTTGGGAGTGTGCTGCGTTTGTGTAACGCAGTCCCCACCAATATTATTTACGATTCTGTGCCTATCGGTACATAACTCGGACGGCGCTTAGTCGACTAGCAGACCATCGGCCGGTCGTCGCGGGCACTCGCGCCTGGAGGCGCTCGGGCGCGACTCCTTGGCCTCAAGGTCTGCTGAGTCGGCGCGCCTCCGTCATGGTCCAAAACTATACTTTATCGGCGGAAAAAAGAAGTTGACTGCCGCTCCTCCACCGGCAGTTCCGCGGCAGTTCCGCTGCTGCCGCTCCTCCACCGGCAGTTCCGCTGCAGTTCCGCTGCTCCGCCGGCAGCTGCCGCTCCACCGCCGGCAGTCACTGCCGGCAGCTGCCGCTCCTCCACCGGCAGTTCCGCGGCAGCAGCCGCTGCCGGAAAATGCACTCGCTCCTTCTGAGTTTTCCAGCAATCGGGCGCTGCATTCATGATGTATGGCATTTTATATTAAAGACGGGGTGCTGTGATTTTCGGTGATTTCCCCCCCCCCCTCAAACATAATCATCAGGTATTATGGTTATACTAGGAGAAAGTGTTAAAATTATGTTTTTATGTGGACACGCCTCCAGTTCATGAAATATACCTGGTTCTCACCTTAGCATCTCCTCCACCACCTTAGCACCACCCACCTGTCTTAGTCCCTCCTCTTCCTCATGCCCACACCTGTTGTGTTATGATAATGAGGGGGAGGGTATAATTTTACTGTGTCATTAAAGTGCTGTTTTTCTATTGGCACGTTTGACCCTCAAGGTTTCAGCCTCCAGGAAGAAACTCAATAGTCAGAGAAGACATAAACCACCATAAAAACACCACCAGGGGGCTTAATGAAGTTCTATCAACCTCATAGACACATGAAAAACAGAAAAAGTGCAAAACCATGGCACCACCTCTTTAAAGGGCAAGACCACTTTGGTAGAGGTTTGGGTTGTGTAGTTACCTTGCCATGATGTAACTCCAAAGGTGGGCAAGAAATAAAAAATAATTGCTCCATTGATTAGAAATTGATAATTCAAAATATGCTCCTCATTGACTTACATTGTACGGTAAAACTGCTCTCAAAGTCACTCTTTTAGCACAAAAACGAACGCAAACAAAGTTGATTCAGACAATATAGAACATCACCAAACCCAGTACTGTTTTTTTTTTAAATAAAAATGTCAACTTCCTGTTGATTTTGCCATTTTTAATAAGTAGAAAACCCGGACTGGATCGGCGGATCCGGATCCAGATCTTCAAATAGTAAAATCAACAGGAAGTTGACATAATTTTTTTTAAAAAAAACAGTACTGGGTTTGGTGATGCTCTGTATTATCTGAATCAGCTATGTTTTGGTTCATTTATGTGCTAAAAGAGTGACTTTGAGAGCTGTTTTACCGTACAATGTAAGTCAATGAGGAGCATATTTTGAATTATCAATTTCTAATCAATGGAGCAATTATTTTTGATTTCTTGCCCACCTTTGGAGTTACATCATGGCAAGGTAACTACACAACCCAAACCTCTACCAAAGTGGTCTTACCCTTTAAGATATGTTTTGGGGCTTTATTGATAGGAAGGCTGACAACAAATGGGGAGAGAGATGGGGGGGTGACACACAGCAAAGGTTGGCGGGATCGGGAGTCGAACCTGCGACACACTGTCAAGCTGGATTACCAGCATATGTGGTATGCGCCTGGACTGCTAGGCCAGCGGGCGCCCCGATGTATGGCATTTTGTGCAAAACGGCCACCTCTACAAACTTTGGATGCCGAAAATAGCTAATTGTAA
This sequence comes from Gymnoscopelus braueri, assembly GCF_963280865.1. Taxonomy (NCBI): domain Eukaryota; kingdom Metazoa; phylum Chordata; class Actinopteri; order Myctophiformes; family Myctophidae; genus Gymnoscopelus; species Gymnoscopelus braueri. The sequence continues at coordinate 20,778,719 of NC_137617.1, forward strand.
TGGAATGTGAGAAATGTGACGTATACATCTTGATCACATGACTACAGATATAATGTATACCGATTTGTGTGAGGTTTGGATAAAATCTGTAAGAGTAACAAAAAATGCATTTACCAAAAACAAATCTTTCTCATGGTGGCGCTATAACTGGCCGATTTGAGAACCAAAATTGGGTGGAGATTCTTCCTTAGCTTACTGGGAGTGTGCGTCCAAAGTTTCCCGCTGATTAGTCCAGCGGTGCTTGTAGCATGTCGTGCAAAACGGGCCCCTCCAGCAAACTTTGAAAACCAATTATAGTCAATCGGAATAGAATCTGACAAATCTGACAGATGCATCTTGATCACATGACTACAGAGATAATGTGTACCAATTTGGGTGAGGTTTGGACAAAAGCAATAGGAGTAGTAGAAAAATAAACGCAACATGGCGTAAATTGTCAGATGGAAATGGACATGCAATCAAAAAATAATTTTGATTGTATGACCTACGGTTCAAGAGTTATAGGCCAAAACATGAATCAGCCTTTTATAGTGCCATGAGGTCGATTTGAAAAATGTAGGGTGGCATTTCTTCCTTGGCCTAGTGGGAAATGGTGGGAATGTGCAAAGTTTCACGGCAATCTGACGCATTTTGAGGCATTTTGTGACTATTTTGGGGCAGAGGTTCTGCTCTGACCTCCATGTGTGTGCACAGTTTCACGTTGATCGGGCCAACGGTGAGATTGGCTGTACATAGACGGACGGATACATAGACGGACGGATGGACAGGGGCGAAAACATAGTCTCGGCCACGCCTACAACATAGAACATGAGGTTTTCCATTGTAGTTGTCTAATTGGGGAAAAGTGTATTACCTAATCTGGGACATCAGATTAATGCATTTAAATGCTTGCAGTATAGTCTGAAGTAACAGATTGTTACTACATAACATCCCAATACAATTCAAAGTCTAGCAGCAGTCTAGGACTTGAGGAATGGAGTTGAGAACAACAGGTCTATTGGACAAAGCAGTAGCTAGTATTAGTTTAACTGAACATAATGTGTGCCCTTGAAGAGGCTTCTGCGAAGGCTTCTGCGAATCTGGTGAATAACTGCTGTTTTATGGATTATTGCAAACAGAGTTTTTCCCTCAGTTTGCTGTGAGATGCCAATTATTTGTGTGAATGTGCCTTCATTTGCTATGCACTGCAGTAGAGCACTAGTTTGAGAAAAGTGACACACACAATTCTGTATTCATGACTCAATTTGCCATTAGACTTAATTACCTCTCACGCAGTTATAATCTTTCTAAACATGCAGAGATGGGAAGTATGAAATTTTAATAGGTAATTGCTTCTGAGACTGTACTGGCATGAGGAAAAGCACTGTCGGCAAGACACTACTACGGTGTGTGTGTGCGTGCGTGCGCATGAGTTGGGCCTTCAATTAGGAAAATATTCAGAAAATATGCAGGTTTGGGATAAAAGGGAAAAAAAAGGAAAAAATGCTAAAATGTTGATGTCCCACATCATCATCATAGGTAATGATAACTGTGTGTGTGTGTGTGTGTGTGTGTGTGTGTGTGTGTGTGTGTGTGTGTGTGTGTGTGTGTGTGTGTGTGTGTGTGTGTGTGTGTGTGTGTGTGTGTGTGTGTCTGTGTGTGTGTGTGTGTGTGTCTGTGTGTGTGTGTGTGTGTGTGTGTACCATTTCGTGGCACAGGAAGGGGTTTGATGTGTGTATGGGGGTATGTGTCTGTGTAAGTTGCATGTACGCGTGTGTCATTGTCTGTATACTGTAGACATATGCATACAAGCGTGCAGGCATGCCATGTACGCTCCTGTCAATTGCACGTCTGCAGCGCTGAGCAGGTCCTTCGTTAAAAACTAGGTGACTATGTGACCTCGTCTTCCTGCGCTGTCATCCGACCCTTCGTGTGTCACATCACATTGTCGGACAGATGGGGGGTGGGAGCTGGCAGGCAGTGTGTCTCTCTCAACCAGAGCCAGAGAACCACACAGTGCAGCGGTGAGTTAGTTACATCTCCAGGGATTTGGTCACAGTCGAGTCGTGACCCTTTTTCAATCTCAGCTTTGCAGTGTTGCATTTTACATTTGAGAGTTTTCAGAAGAAGATACAATGTGACTTATACAGTATCACCAATGTTGAAACTGGCAGGTTGGAAAGCTGAATTAGCAGCCCTCGGGTGGTCTCCCAGCCATACAACTTGTAGGACAAGCTCGTATCTTACCCAGCCGGTTCACATCGACCAGCTGTAGACACGCTCTCTGTTTTAGGTACAGAGGAATGGGCAATGGGCCCTGAGAGGAGTCACCAGCCACTTCTTTTCACCTGACAATAAGGAGTTTCATGGAGGGGTGGGTATAACGCATGAAGAGGAAAACACTCTCCAACCTACTAGTAGTAGTAATAGTGTTTCTCCCTGCTGAACAGGCACCTTGACCATCCCTTAGGAGTTGCTAGTGCAGTGGCAGAGATTGCCCTTCCCGCCCGGCTTCCCACATTCGCTCATGGCCAATTGTGTTCGTTGGAACACCTGGCGTAGCCAGAGGCATCGCGGGTGATTAGAATCCTTAGTCACGGTTGTGGGCAGGAACTTTACCCCTGCGGCCACCCGAGCGCCATTCACTCTGTTTATCCTGAGCAATAACTTAGGGTGTAATATTTGTTGATATTTTTCACAGTCCTGGCCGTTTTGTAAGGAAGCATTGTTATCGCTACAATGCTAAACACTATAGGAAGACATATTATGTGACCCACTCTACCAAATTCAGTCTGATTTGGTGAAGATTGGTGAAGCAATAGGAAGCCCCGCACAAATCCGGGCGGCTGTGTTTGGATCCGCCCTTCAAGACCTTCGATTGAGCTCGTTGCCTCAGGCTACTATATTTGTAATGTTGAAAACAAATGTTCACATCCCACAGCAAGCAAATTATGAACACTGGGACTTTGTTTTACTGTAATCCTATAAAATGAACAAAACTGTCAGTCCATCCATCTGTCCTCATCCATTTTCTCCTCAGTGGGTTAACCAATTGATCTGAATTTGCACATGGACATTGACCATTGGCTTATGCAGGGAGAGAGGAAGTAGATTAACTTTCCTCAAATGTATACTGTTTATCCGCCTTTTTGCCACGGCATCTATAGTCGCAGACATGGTCCCATATACCTTGGATGGATGGCAATGGCGTAGTTCTATGACATCTGTAGTCACTGTGGCGGTCCCAACACCTTGGTGGGTGTGATGGTTGGTGGGTGTTAATGCGGGTATGCACTAGTCTGAGGGAAGAAAAAATCTCCAAATTAGTTCCAGCCACAGTTGAGTGATTTCAATAGTGTAAGTCCCATGTGGTCCCTGATGTTCAGGCTCCAGGAAGAAGGAAGACAGAAGCACAGTAAAGACACAGCTCAGACCATCAAGACAGCACCTCCTTCTCTCTCTCTCTCTCTCTCTCTCTCTCTCTCTCTCTCTCTCTCTCTCTCTCTCTCTCTCTCTCTCTCTCTCTCTCTCTCTCTCTCAAGAGCCTCATTGCGGCACCCTGTCTCTGCCTAATTATCTTAATGTGAGGCCTCTCGGCAGCCCAGGGACACCATTAGGTTCCTGTTTATGAGGGCTCCGGGGCTGCCCAGCCGGTTCACATCGACCAGCTGTAGACATGCTCTCTGTTTTAGGCACAGAGGGAGGCCAGGCAGACAGAGCAATGGGCCCTACTGAGAGGAGTAAGGAGCAGGGAAGAGAGCATAGAGAGAGAGAGAGAGAATGTGGAACAGGAGGAGAGTTGTCAGGTAAAGTGCAGGGAGGGAGGAGAGATAGTAGAACAGAAGGTGGAGAGGCATAGAACTTTATGAATAAAGGAGAGAGAAGAGAGGGAGATGGAAAGTACAAGGGAGTGAAAGAGAAAGAGAGGCTGGAAGAGAGGAGAGTGAGAGAGACGAAGGAGAAACAGGAGAAGCCAAAGAGATGGTGGAGTGAAATCTGCTCTGACACTGTGATGTTGTTAGAGCAGGTGCAGCATTAGTAGTATCACTGAGCATTCCACTACAGTAAAGTGTTCATTTATCCAATTACAATTATTATTATACTATTTTGCAGACGCTGTTATCCACAGCGACTTACAATAAGCAAGGTAATCACATGTGCATGTAGATCTGGCAGCTCACAACGCGTTGTGATGTGACACGATGAGAGGTTGTAGATCAGCAAGTCTTTTTACTATTCATCGTACGACAAAGTATATGGCTTAAGTGGTTAACACTCAGGATTTCATTGTGTATTACAAACAATTTCGGCATGCAAGGTTATTCAAGAAGAATCAAATGCACATTCCTTAGTTCCATAATAATATGCTGTAGGACATTGAATGTCATGGCAAATATTTGTGTTGACAGTAAAGTAAATCTCGTCTCTTCTCGTTGAAGAATGACAGTTGAGATTTTTACCCTCAGTAATCAACATCAAGCAATGCCCGGGCGAAAATGTAGTCAAGGAGAAGACATTTGATCAGTGCAGCAAACGTGGTGGCCACGTTTTACATGCTGAGTAAATTCCACAGCAAGGCCACTCACAGTTCAGAGCGCAGATGCACTTCTGCTTGCACTGATTGGTCACTGCTACTGTCTGTTACTATATCAACCTGTGTGGTTAACAGTTATCAGGGGTTACCAAGGGGTTATCAGACATCCCTCTCTTGGTCCTTTCATCAATCCCCTCATCCAGGGCAAATAAAGGCATACATAGAAGATCATCACCGGCATTTGTTGTTACCCAAGATTATCCAACCGAGGGCATATCGCCTACCCATAGCCTTATAAATACCAATGTCCCTTCAGCATTGAATTCTGCAGCATCCGTGTTTCGTGGCCTATATATTTCCGGCCATATTTATTGACAAGGTCGCTTACAGTGACAGTTGAGTGTGTGGTGGCAGTTAGCACATTCTCTGTCTTTTCAACACTCCCCTCACCCAGGGCAAATAAAGGCTGGGAATGTGATTAAGAGAGATGTCACCTCTTCCACCCACATTTCCACTCGTCTGAATCTGAACATCCGACAGAACCATCACCCAGCGATGAGTCCTTTAGCTTGGGTTGTCAGAAAAGAGATTAAATCCTCTAACATGGTGACGTGTCTCTCATTAGCCACTGTAATGACTCTCCAAATGTTCAACAGTATAGGCCACTGTACTACTGGTTTTAAGATGTTTCTCGTCTGGTCTCGTTTCCTACAGTATCTGTTCTGTTCCCATACTGTATGTAATTTTCCATCTTGTCATAGTGATTTTGTAATGAAAGAGGCAGTGGGGATGGTGAATATCTTAACTTCTAATCAGCCAAACGCCGGCCTCTCATTTCACCTCCTCGTGAATATTAATCACTTCATTTACTCATAGGAAGCCACATCTCTCATTTGACAGGTAATTACGTGTGATTATGTGTATATGTGTTGTGTGCGAACAATTGTGTATGTGTGTGTGCACATCTCTTGCCAAATGTGTGGGCCTGCACGTGCATGTGCATGCATCTGCGTGAGTGCATTTCTAAACATGCACTTGATAGCCCCTTCACTTACTCAAGCGCTCGCTTGGAACGGGAACGGGCGCGTGCACACGTGCGCACACGTCAGGTGCGTAACCCGTGGAGGGCATCACTCCAACATCACATCCATCCATCTCCATCTATTTCGGTCTCATTTACAATTGACTCCCAGTAATGATACCGCCTGTCGGTTTAAGCGGACACGCCTCCCATCTGTATATTTGAACAGGTGCGGCTCACCACTGCTTTGTAATTAACTGCCACACTGACTTCCTCCTAATCGATCGTTCAGATTAATGAGTTGAGCCTTTTCTCAAATATTGGTGCCATTTCCCCCTAATATAATTCCCACTAAAAAGTGAAAAGTCATCCGCGAAACAAAACAAATGCTTGTAAACATTACGTTTCAAAGTCGAGGGCCTGGTTTTGTGCACTCAAGAGTTGCACATCTCAAGTGGCTGTCGAAAGAACGGGGATAATTGTGCACTCTAATGATAAGAAAAACCTGTCTGGTCGTGTTTACGTTGCCCTCACTCTAAGAGGGCTACTGAAATAAAGCAGTAGTGTTCCTGTTAGCTGGAACAGTCTCTCTGTCAGAGATACAGTGGACCGAGCCAAATCTCCAAGCACCATTATACATCTATTTAGCCCCCCCCCCCCCTTCAGCATGTAGCTGTGTAACACTGTATAGGAAATCCCCTGTAATCCGGAGCCATTGTTATGCAGTTCCCCCTTTCACTCAGTTCCTAATAGGGAGGAAATACAGCCTTAATCTTCCATTTTACATTCAATATCAGTATATATTCCTGCAGCACTGCTGACAGTGTTTCACACACTGCATTCAGCGGCAGTCAGTCACGGGCCCATGGCAGACTGTCCTCTTACAGAGTTGCGTCAGCGCTGATTTTCCCGCCCTCCATCATTATGGAAGCTGAACTGCGTCGCCACGTGCTGCTGGGCACTCACTTCTCAACATGCGAACGTGCTGTGAGGACTTGGCTCGTAAAAAGGGAACAGCCTGTTTTTTGGGACGCGCAGGCCAAAGATGCCCAAAGGTGTCAAAGGCTCTTACCCTTCACCACCAGTCAGTCAGTCTGTCTGTCTGTCTGTCCTCTCCATTCTCCGTTCCCTAAATTCCTTGCCTTGTGGAGTACGTCAGCATGCAGGTGCCTGAAGATGTCCCACACACATGTCCTCCATTTCATTCCCCTTGAGGAGCGGGGCAATGATTCTGGAGGCATGTGGGTGAGGAAAGCAGATTTGCACAGAATGCCACCAGCTATGGCAAGTCCCCAGTGGAGAGAGAGAGCGAGAGAGAGAGAGAGAGAGAGAGAGAGAGAGAGACAGAGAGAGAGAGAGAGAGAGAAGAGCCTCCACTGTGCCCCGCCTGCCTGCCTGTACCTCCCCTATGCTCACTCGCTGTCACCCTCGACATGGGGCAGTTGCTTTGGGGAGATGTATTTTTTTCCTCCCACCCCCCCCCCCCCCTCTCTCTCTCTCTCTCTTTCTCTCTCTCTCTCTGCCTGTGGGGGTCAGTATGGCATGGCATGTTTTGCAGCCCTGCCCTGAGGACATAAGGATTGTTGGCAGGAGTGCCAACAATCCCTCCCCTCTCCTCCATACCACGCCTCGCGCGCACACACACACACACACACACACACACACACACACACACACACACACACACACACACACACACACACACACACACACACACACACACACACACACACACACACACACACACACACACACACACACACACACACACACACACACACACAGGTGTGGTGGACATACTCTGATTGGCTGCTCGACCACCCACCCACAACACGCTGTCTTATCCACACAATCTCTCTCTCCACAGCGCATGTACGCATGCCATGCACACATGCTCATACGCGTGTATGCACGGACACACGAATATGTAGATACACACCAAAACACACAGACACACACAGACACACACGCACGCACGCCGAAACACACAAAAACAACTTAGCTAGCTGGATGCTGCCCACCACCACTTCCCACTCTCCCACCCACCCAATCTCTCGCGCCCGGGCGCGCGCGCGCGCGCGCACGCACGCACGCACACACACACACACACACACACACACACACACACACACACACACACACACACACACACACACACACACACACACACACACACACACAGATATGCAAACTTACATACGTACACACACAAACAATCGCAAAAAATACACAAGCATGTGGACAGACAGACAACCTGCCTTCCCCCTCCCACAACCCCAGCCCTGCTGGGAGCTGGCTGATGGATGGGGTGGTAGTAGGGGGCATGTGGCTGGGTGAAGTGCGTCACAATCCTGGGCTCTTGCTCCGACAGATCTACTGCCTGTCCTGCTTCATAGCCAGCTACCTACCAGACTGGAACGCCTCAGAGGGAAGGAGAAAAAAACTACAAAACAGGAGAGAGGGAAAGAGAGAGAGAGAGAGAGAGAGAGAGAGAGAGAGAGAGAGAGAGAGAGAGAGAGAGAGAATTAGCTGTTTTGCACTCCTTTGACGCTCCTTTCTGCTCGCCTCCTGCTTTTGGGATCCGCTTTCGCAGTTGCTGTCTTTTTTTCCTTCTTCCCTTCATCTTTGTTGGTTGTTATCTTTCCATCATTTTGTTTCCATGACTAGTCTGGGTAGCTTCCAGCTCACTGCTGACGTTGGAGGTTTTACATTGTGGGGGTGGATCTGAAAAGGAGAAAAAAAAAGTTGCGTGAAGTTTATGTTCTGCTTATGTTTTGCTTATGTAAAGGTGTTTTGTTTACTTGACATTATACTTGACACATACTACTTCCCCAGTAATATATTTTTATTGGTAGAGCAATTATCTCTGTAATATTGACTGACGTATTTCAAGCGTCACAATTTGTCCATGGTTGTTGTGCAACGTATTTTGGAATGGAAACCTTCACATGTAGCTATTATATAGATGAGAAGCTTGGAGGTTTGCTGGAAATGCACTCGGCTGTCTTACTTCCTGCTGACTCCGGAATGACAAAATTGGCAACTTCAACTGACAGAGGAATGATCTTGCTTGAAGGAGGGAGAATGGGGGGGGGGGGGGGGGGGCATCAAGGGGGGATTTCCCTCAGGGAAACGTTAGAAGTCTTTCTATATTTCACCCCCATGTAACCTGCCATCTGAAATGAATGCAGACAGACAGACAGACAGACAGACAGACAGACAGACAGACAGACAGACAGACAGACAGACACACAGACAGACAGACAGACAGACACACAGTGGTATCAAAGAAGGCAGCCAAGGTGAGCACTTTCATTGAATACAGAATGTACAGCCAGCAGGTCTTTCAACCAACCTTGTTTTAAAGCACAAAGTCATAACAGGATAAAAGCTTTGGTTATTTAGCTGTATGTTGCTTGTATACCTGCTGCCTCTTACTACTCGTTTTCTGTTCTATGTCTCTTACCTCTCTGGCCCTGGGATCCCATACCCTTCTACTGTAGTAACCTCAGACATAAATACATAGACTCTGCATTGGTCACTGGGGCCATACTGTAACACCACCCACCCAGCATGGCATAACTCCACTACAAGAAATATGCCTGAGTCGTATACAAGTACATAAGAGACTCTTCTGTTTTATAATCACTGCTGTTATTATCTATGCAAGATATGGTATTTTGGTGTGAAACCCCACATTTTCTAACCAAACCGCTTGAAAATCGGTCGAGAATTCAGCGATTCAGTGGTGATTTCAATTGTGGAGAGAGCTCTTGCTTCCATAGACATTCGATGCATCACTTCAAAGAGCAGCACTAGCCAATGCAGTATCTACGTGTATACAGTATGGTGACATCTACCAAATACCCGTTCTCATTTAAAAATACATACCTTTTGTCTAGATTACACACTGCTCCTACTCCAGGATATACATTTAGTCTGGACAGGCGGAAACAGAGACTTAGTAATGAGACACCTACAATGGGTCCTTCCCTTTTCTGGAAAAAACAAATATTTTCAGTCTTGAATACCAGTGATTAATTCAACATGGATAATAAATTGAGCTTGTTGTCTATAGCAGGGGTTCCCAAAGTTGGGGTTGCGGGAGACTAACGGTGGGGTCGCGAAATTATTTTGGGTCATAGGAAAAAAAAAATATATATATATATATATTTTTCTTTTTTTTAAATTCAACAGAATGGATGAAATACAACCTAAAATGATTACAAATACTACATTTGACCTTTTTTTTTTTTTCTTTAAATTTTTATCCCGCGATTTTTGTAACCCATTTTTTTCACCCGGTGCCAATTTCCTAAGTGATCCTGGGCGCTACACCAGCCCTACACCAGCACTACACCAGTCCCCCACAGTAGGGAGGCCAGGGCCGAGCTCATGCTTCCTTCAGGCATGAGAGCCAACTGACCTTCTTGTCACCTGACAGGGGGGAGTTTCCCTGGTTGGACGTAGCGCGTGGAAGGAACACGTTATTCCAACCAGTTCCCTTCCCCTCCATCAGGCGCCCCGGCTGTCATGGGGGAGGCGGTATAGCGACCAGGATTACTACATGTTTTTGTGAGGGTATTAACTACCCTAGGAGACACGGGGAGAACATGCAAACTCCACACAGAGTAGGCCCTTTCGCCAACCCCACCTAGGGTATGGTCGCTGATGACGCGGAGGAGAAGACACGCCCCCAGCGCCCATAGCGTCCCCGGCGGGAATCGAACCCAGGACCTTCTAGCTGTGAGGCGACAGCGCTACCGACTGCGCCACCGTGCCTCCTTACATTTGACCATTTTAATATGATTTCAAATGCGCACCGAACGTGCAAGTTTATGTGCATAAATTACCTCCAGGTTTAGGTGGGGTCGCGAGTCAATGGCCGCCTTATTTTGGGGTCGCGGGCTGAAAAGTTTGGGAACCCATGGTCTATAGCTGCAGTTGTGCCTACATGCACAGGAGAAAAGCTATTAATTGAGGGATTTGTAACAATTCAAGCAACCAACTGCAGAGTAGATCTGCTTCATGTTTTCATGTGTGTTAGTATGGACAGAGAAACTGTACTAAAACACTCATGTGGATGGAGATCGTTTTGATTTTAATGTATTAATAGTGTGGACGTTTTCTAAGGTGACACTTCAAGTGTCACCTTAGAAAACCTGTGTGAAGTGACTTCACACAGGTTCCCAAAAAAGCACAGGTTGTGCAGTTGCGATGCGAGAGTGTAGTCTAGCCACCAACATCTCGGGCCAGCGAGAGTCTCAAACTCTTTAATCACACCATCGTGGGTCAGAACCTTGGTATGAGTCCGACTATAGCTGTGCAGTTGAGTATACTCTGTGACTCATCATAGCCCTTAATATCTTTTGGCCAGATCACAGCAGCATGGCATTGTGTGCGTGCATGTGTGTATGTGTATGTGTATGTGTATGTGTATGTGTATGTGTGTGTGTGTGTGTGTGTGTGTGTGTGTGTGTGTGTGTGTGTGTGTGCGTGCGTGCGTGCGTGCGTGCGTGCGTGCGTGCGTGCGTGCGTGCGTGCGTGCGTGCGTGCGTGCGTGCATCCATAGGTGCATGAGTGTGTGCATATGTGTGAGTGCACTCACACAGCAGACTTTTACAAATGCTTAGCTTATTGGAAAAAAAGAAGAAAAAAAAGATAGTGTCTAACAGTGGATTATCTACCTCTCTGTGGTTGGGATGGATGCAGGCAGTCTTTATTTAGTTATTCAACAACTCCTTTATCACTCGTAGAAGTATTGTATGCAGATGTAGTGTTGTGCTTCCATTGTGTCTTGTGCCTGACTCATTTACATTTTAGTCATTTCACTGATGCTCTTATCCTGAACCACTTATGGCTACTGAGCAGGTAAGGGTTTCTTGCCCAAGGACACTTAAGACAACACAGATGCAGTAGTGATTTGAACTATAGGGACTTTTTCATTATGCGATGGTTATTCAAAACACTTGCACTACCAGCTTGACACCCCAAGGCAGTTGTACCCTTCTTTGCATGCATAATTATCGCATGCAAATTTTTAAAGCATAACGATCTCCCTGGCTCTCCCATCACCAACCAAGGACGAGGAGGGTTAACCAGCCTTCCTAGGGCTCTTCAACACGGGACCTCCTGTCGGCTCCATCCAACCAACGACGCGATCCAAGGGACACACAAGTCCCCGTAGCACGGAGGCCTACCACGGCCTCACTCTCGTCTACCCGCGGCAGCGAGCACCGAAAGAGCACCAATGCGCCCTTCTCCAAGAGGACATCACCGCGGTCAACTCGGCGACCCGGCCTCCGCCACCGTCGACGCCAACTCAGTATTACCTTTACACTGAGATTCCCGAACTCTGAGACCACTCGCTAGAACCAGTGCCAAGTTGGGCTTAGAGCGCGGCTGTGTACCTTTCTCCCGAACCCAGAGTCTCCGGACTCAGGCCCTCTCCGGGTCTAAAGGTGTGTTGAACCATTTTGATTTGTGCATTAATCTTAAGGCGACGTTACTGTGTTTACAAGAGAATATCTGTTATAGTTGAGCCTAGCTCAGAAGGTGTCACAATAATGCATTCCCAATGCGATTCCTTCTTTTACTCTCTGTGACTTTTTCTCTCTCCTGTTTTCTTATCTCCCCACATTAACTCCATACACAACATAAGTTTCTGTTTCCCAAGCGTTGCTTTATAAATACTTGAAGTCTGAATAAACCCAATTTTATTGTGACAAGGAAAGTAATGATGTCTTTTGTCTTTTGTCCGACCAGTTAAAATGTATCTCTCTCTGATTAAACAGACATTTATATAAACCTGTCCAAGAACTCACGTTACATTACAGTGACGTAAGATTCAATAATAATAATATATATATATATACCTATATGTATGTATTATTATATTATATAAATTTTTCAATGTTCCGGTTTCTAAAGATACTCTGCAGATTGTTCACGTTTATTCTGAAATTTCTATAAATGGATAAAATTATTTTTTTTTAAAAAAAAGAAAAAATTAGATTTTTTTTTTGATTTTTTTTTTTTTGAATTTGGATTAAACAAATTTTTTTTTTGGATTAATTTTTAGAGATTGAATTTAGTTAAAGTTTAAAAAAAAAAACTTTTTTTACTTTTTCTCACTTCTCTCTGATTAGTTTTTCCAAATTTAAAAATTTTGTTTCCTCTCTTTTAATCTCGGTTATTTTGGGGAAAACCCAAAGGAACCTTCAAAGACTTTTCTCTCAATCAAAGATACTTTACTATTCGAACCGAATAAACGTTTATTTAAAAAAAAAAAAAAAAACTAAACTAAGGAACCTGGGATTAATAATCCCTCTTAAATTTGTAGGTCTCAAACAAAGCTAAACACCTCAAAATAATTATCAGGGAAACCTTGTCTCATCTTCACACGGCCTACTAAGTACAATTCCACTGTTACTTCACCAGTATTGCTGCATGTACCACTCCTTCTAGTTTTGTCCAAAGTAATAGCTAACACTAGCTGAACGTATTTGGACCAAATACCGAACCCTAGTAGTCGCTCCTTTCGCCCTGTCCATTAAGATGGCCTCTGTGAAACAGGTCGATGAGCTACAGGACAAGGTAAAGGATTTGGAAAGTAAAGCTGCTTTGCTGACAACAGCTGAGCAGGAAATAGTACAGCTAAAAAACCAAATTGCCACGATGGAATTAGCCGTAAAACAAACTCCACCTTCCCCCAGCGCAGGGCCTGGACAATCAGGTCCCGCTGACGCGAGGATAATTCAGCTAGAAACAGAGGCGCTCGACCTTCAAGACCGCCTCTCTGAAGGACAATTAGTGAAAACTAGACTAACCCAAGCACTCCTGGATGTTCAAACTGATAACACTGACTTTCAAAGTCAAATTAGCGACCTGCGGAATGACGTAAACGTCGCCCAGGGTACGGTAACTGTCAGAGAACGCCTCATGGGGTCCTTAAGGGCGGAAATACATGGTTTCACACAGGAAAGGCAGGCATGGCATAAATACATCTCAGAAACGGACACTCTAATTGCAAAATTGAGACATGATCTGGAAGTCTCCACACACCAGGTCACTAGCCTAAAAATTGAAAGCCAAATTGCCAGCCATGACTTGACTAGACTAGCACATAGGGACACTGTTCTCCCGCCAGGGAGAGAAATACTTCCCCCGTCAGGCGGAGCCCCGGCTCCCCTACCGGGGATCCACCCTATGTACACTAGCCCAGGTCACGCTCTGCTAAATGGTAGTCAAACCTTTCCAAATACAGGGAGCCACCCTCCACCCTCTGTAACACCAACTGTCCAAAGGTATGAGGCGCCTCTCCCCTCCGGGCAAGCCGGCCTGAGCCTGCCGGGGCAAACCCAGCCAGTGCCACACGGTACAGGTACTCCCCCAAGGTCAGGAAACGGAACGGTGTCACCTCACGCTAACCCAGCCGGTCGACACCTAACCACTGACGATTTAAAAAAACTTGCTAAATTTATCCCACGCTTTAACCCCACAACAGATGGGGACGTGGATACCTACACCTATTTGGAGGACTTTGACTACCATTTAGAAGAATATGCCCCTGTCACGTCTGAAACCAAATTAAGACTCATTACGCTAACCTCCAACCGAGAGGTCAGCAGTTTTGTTAGACGGCAGACAGAACAAACCCGCCAAGACTGGCAGGCTATACGTGCGGCAATTATCGAGGAATTTGCCGACCACCAAAGCAAGAGTGGTATTACCGCCGCCATAGGAGTTCGCCACTCAAAGGACGAACCTATTAACGTATACTATGCAAAACTGCGTAGAGCGTACTTTGGCGATCAAAATCTACCCAATATGGAAGAAAACGAATACTTTAAAGCCTTGTTCTTAAGTAATTTGCATCCTTCCATTAAAAAGCAAATTCCCCTTGGGGTCGAACCGAGACATACGCAAGCTAACAAGCTCCGCAACCTGGCCCGAGAAGCGTTCAATAGAGATCGCACTAAACCCCAAGACCATACGGTATGCCCAATAGAAAGCCTTGAACTTGAGGGGGGGCACCCTCGCACAGACAGGTCCAACAACGGACCGGGTGACTACCCCTCACATCAAGAGCAAAACGATTGGGAACAATATGAAAGGCAAGACAACCGTGATCAGTATAGGAGAAGCGACCGCCAGTCTCCCTCCTGGAGCCGACCTCGCTCCCCCTCATACGACCGCGATCGTCCCTCCTCCCAAGATCGTAGTCCAGACCGCGGTCGCTCGCTCTCACGGTATAACTCTGGGACAAGACCTGGATTCCCTGAGTTGGTACAACAGCTCCCAGCTGAAGTCCCCAGAGAATCACGATGGCAAAGCCCAGCCCGTGAGGACAAGAATTTGAGAGAACCTAATCACTTTGTTCCAACGTATGCTTCATATGACACCACTTCACAATAGTTCGTGTTTCATCTAAAACATCAGGGGGGTCCGGTATATTTTTAACTTTTTGCGCATAGGTTTCTCAAACTTTGTGTCAAATGTTGAAAAATGGTTTGCATTATCGTTCATAAAACGTGACCAACCTAGGGGGGGGCACGACGATACATGCGTCAGGGTTACCACGCCAGACGTGGTGGCCCACAATGACAGCAACCCCGACCTGTATCTTGACACCAACAAGGCCCAAGCCTGTTGGAAGTAGGACTACCTTCCCACCACAAGGTGGGATGACCGCCGTGTGTGTTGTATTTTGTTTTGAAAAAAAAAAAAACCTTTATATACATTTTGCTTTGGCATTTTATTCTTACACTTTTATAGACATTTTTCTTTTGCATTTTAGTTTACTTTAAGTCAAAAGTAATTTTGGGTGCAATACCCGCCCAAACGGGCTCTTGTTTTACTGTTATAAAAATCCCAGCATGCGATCTTCCCCTTTCCTCCGGAAAGGCAAGCAAACTAAAACTTTAGCGCATACTGAGTGTGGCCCTACTCAAAACCACCTGTTAGGTTTCAAAGAAAACCCTGTAGGTTCAGTTAGATGTTGGGCTAATGTCTCATTGGCACTATGTTTTTGTTTTTATTCTTTCTCTGTTTTTCTCTTCTACTGGGCCCCCATAGAGATTCAGAACCCCATGTCATACCGTGTAAACACTGGCCTTGGCCAGAGTTAACTCCCCCGGTTCTAGGACACAGACGGTCCTGATATCAGCATGGTTTTATTGATTTCTTTTTGGCCCCATTAGAACCTTCTTAGCCAACAGCCAAGCCCGGCGGGCTAAGAATCCCATAGAGAAAGAACACCTTCTTTTCCCTCTCTCTCTCTCTCTGTCCTTTCACCTCTGTGCCCTTACGTAGGATGCATGCCACTAGACTATAGCAATGTCGCCTTAGGGTTATTGCCAAGTCTAATGGTGGCCGCCCTAGAAGGCCAGATGGAATGTGTGCCACGCTGTGTGTTGTCTCCCTGTTATCCAGTCGCTGAGATTCCTATATGCCATAAGACGACCCGGAACCTGCGGTTCGATCCTCTAATGGCCTAGTGGGGGTTTGTAGCCGACGTCTGGACAACCTCTCAACAGCTGGGAGCCAGGCCGGTGGCGTCAACAACAAGGGGCTAAACAAAGCCGTTTGAAGTTGTCCCACCACCATCCACTTCTGATAAGACAACAGATCAGGAAAGGGGGGGAGAAAGCCAGGCCAACCAAATGGCCACACACACACACACACACACACACACACACACACACACAACTCCCCCCCCCCTCTCTCTCTCGCTCTCTCTTTCTCCCTCTTTTTGAGCGCATCAATCATGAATCATGTTTTCACCACAAAGAAGACATTACACGTGACCTCATGGAGAGACATGTGGACAATAATGGACAATAATGCGAAAATGTAGTACTATGCTGTATTTCCAGATGCTTGGTGTGTAGAAGTGACCTGGGCATGGACCAAGGGGCCCATGGCTGATCTCGGTCATAAAATCCACTGAAGGGTCTGCTTCCCCCCCTGTGACTCAGAGTCAGCAATCCCACAGGAGATAAGGAATTAGCATAGTAATGATATTTGACCACATGAAAGGATTTTAGGGTATATAGATCCCACACAGACCACACACTTTGCTCAAAGCCGCCAAGGGATGATCTCCCTGGCTCTCCCATCACCAACCAAGGACGAGGAGGGTTAACCAGCCTTCCTAGGGCTCTTCAACACGGGACCTCCTGTCGGCTCCATCCAACCAACGACGCGATCCAAGGGACACACAAGTCCCCGTAGCACGGAGGCCTACCACGGCCTCACTCTCGTCTACCCGCGGCAGCGAGCACCGAAAGAGCACCAATGCGCCCTTCTCCAAGAGGACATCACCGCGGTCAACTCGGCGACCCGGCCTCCGCCACCGTCGACGCCAACTCAGTATTACCTTTACACTGAGATTCCCGAACTCTGAGACCACTCGCTAGAACCAGTGCCAAGTTGGGCTTAGAGCGCGGCTGTGTACCTTTCTCCCGAACCCAGAGTCTCCGGACTCAGGCCCTCTCCGGGTCTAAAGGTGTGTTGAACCATTTTGATTTGTGCATTAATCTTAAGGCGACGTTACTGTGTTTACAAGAGAATATCTGTTATAGTTGAGCCTAGCTCAGAAGGTGTCACAATAATGCATTCCCAATGCGATTCCTTCTTTTACTCTCTGTGACTTTTTCTCTCTCCTGTTTTCTTATCTCCCCACATTAACTCCATACACAACATAAGTTTCTGTTTCCCAAGCGTTGCTTTATAAATACTTGTAACGGTGAAGTCTGAATAAACCCAATTTTATTGTGACAAGGAAAGTAATGATGTCTTTTGTCTTTTGTCCGACCAGTTAAAATGTATCTCTCTCTGATTAAACAGACATTTATATAAACCTGTCCAAGAACTCACGTTACATTACAGTGACGTAAGATTCAATAATAATAATATATATATATATACCTATATGTATGTATTATTATATTGTAATTGATTCATAAATTATATTTATATGGTTTATGAGCTAATTACGTCCTGTGTTCATATGCTGCGATCTCATCCAGTGTCATGATCATTACAACTTATTGGAAGGTCAGAATACACAGGAATTTCAATACTTTGGTTCTCAACTCCAGCTTTGAAGTTTCGAGGACCCAGGCTTGTGTGAGTTTTCTGTTTGACTTTGTAGAATCAACATGGTCTTTCAGGTCTGAACTAGTCCCTGAACTGCAAGAGTGAAAAAACAAACAAACAGCATTACAGTGTTGAGAACAACTGCTGTCATCTACCACAGTGGTTCTCAACCTATGGGTCAGGACCCGCAGGGGGGGTCCCCACATGATTTTGGGGGGGTCCCCAGATGACAATCTGGGGAAGTGACAATTTAAGGACTGTTAATACCTTATTAATACCTCAAAAGAAAAAATACACAAAAAGACCATTACTGCATCAAAAGTAATCAACAAACTATACTATAAAAACTGGTCAAACATTGACCAAATTGTCAAATAATATAAGAAAGAGGCAAACATTTTGAAAATAGCCCATCTATAAGCTCACAACGCCTCCCAACACGAGGTGTGATTTTGTAGATCGGCTATTTTCACATTATTTATCTGTGGAACCGAGTCTAAACCAAACTAAATGTAATGCCTCAACTCCTATACATTCCAAGTGCTTATCGGGGTGAGGAGGGGGTCCCCAGTTCAAATATGATTATTTTGAAAACGTTGAGAGCCACTGAACTACCACCACTAACCTGAATGTGTGTGCTTGAGTGTGTATTGTAATGTGAAGGCTCGGTCAGAACTTTGTGAGGCTCTCTGTGCATATGATAATCATGAGAAAAATCCCACCTTGGAGACATTAACATTGCAGCAGACTGCCACAGTGTTGGTGAAGAGTGGTAAAATAAGGACCTATTCTAGGGAGAGAGAGACAGGTGTGTGTGCGTGCTTCAGAGAGAGAGAGAGAGAGAGAGAGAGACAGAGAGGTGAGCGGTAGTTGTCCAGAGGGAGAGGTACCTTTTAGATGCCACTGTCAGATTCAGCAGTAGGCAGCTATTGAATTTGCTACACTCTGGAATCCTGACGAATGGAAGACGAGAGAGAGAGAGAGAGAGAGAGAGAGAGAGAGAGAGAGAGAGAGAGAGAGAGAGAGAGAGAGAGAGAGAGAGAGAGAGAGAGAGAGCACGGTATACAGAGCGGAGAGTACGTAGTAGTGTGTGTGTGTGTGTGTGTGTGTGTGTGTGTGTGTGTGTGTGTGTGTGTGTGTGTGTGTGTGTGTGTGTGTGTGTGTGTGTGTGTGTGTGTGTGTGTGTGCGTGCGCGCGTGTTCGCACAAGCGCATGCATGTGTGTGTGAGAGAGAAAGAGAGAGAGAGAGGGAGAAGGAAATACAAGAGACAGAGCACGAGCAGAGAGCAGGGAGACAGAAAGCAAAGCAAGCAAAGAAAAAAAAACGTCAGAGAGACAGAGAGAGATAGAGAGAGACAGACAGACAGAGAACAAACATACAAGGGGCCATGAGACTAGAAGACAAGAGTGAGGAAATCCATACTGAGAGAAACATTGATCTCGGACATCCTCTCACACTGCTGGGGCTCCTCACAGAGAACGAAACAGGGTGAGAGGAGGGAGAGAGAGAATGCTCCCCCCAAGGCCCTCCTGTCCCCTTCACACAATGCCAGCATTTCACTGCCGCTGCTCCTTCGAACACTTCGATGTTCATTTAGCCACTAAAAGTGGTCAATGGCTCCTGGTTGCACAATAGCCCTAATGACCGGTGACCGCCCACCATCAAGTAATATCGGCATGGCCCGCTATGCGTCGAGCGTAAACATTATCGACTCATCAAATGTGTCAGATATGTCAGCCCCCGGTGTAATTTCTTATGTTTTCCATGTGGTTGATTCATCATTGATCAGCCGTTCCTTCAGGGACGTTTGACGGATTTGCTTAATAGACAGACAGCACAATGAGATGGTGACGGACATGGATTGATTGAGCGATGGATGTATGGAGCTCTGAGATGAGCTCTTTTGTGCCTGTGCATGAGTTTGTGTGTGCGGCAGCATAATACTGTGGGATGTTTAACTCACACAAAGCATTCCAGAATGTGTGCATGGATGCGTATGGATGCTTGTGGATGCGTGACCATGACTACCAACACTTTTTCTTGCAGGCTGATTCTCTGTGCCTGACCTGCATGTCGGCTTGTGAAAGTTATTTCGGTGTCATATTGAATTCTGTCTTGCCTAACTGAGGTCATTTGTAGATTAGTCATGTGTGTGTATTGATTTTAATCAGGAACTTGCAACACAACCTCCCATAAGCTACCCCCATCATACTGTATACTTATTTCTCTCTCAACCATCTCTCTCCCCACCTCACTTCTTCTCTCCAATTCTATCTGCATTTCTCCCACACACCCACTCTATAATTTCTCTTTTCTTCCCACTCCTCTTATTCCCTCCATTCCTCCTCTCTGTCAGCGTCTCTGTTTTCATATCTCTGCCTCTCCCTCACAGCAGCCCCTCCCTCTATAATCTTTTTCTGTCTCTCCCTCCATTGCCCTCCCCCTTGCGTAATGGACATAACAATCCTATGGATGGTTATGTCAGTCCGTCCACTCGTCCGCCTGTGACCGATCTTTCTCCCAAACGGTATATCTAGAAAATGACTGGCTAAATTGCCATGGAATCCGCTGTGCACCTTCATGCACCCCAGCTGATGAACAGAAATGATTTTGGTGACCCTGTTGCCTTTCCTCTTGTCTCACCCGTAGCCCAGAATGTCAACTTTAGATATCTCAAGATATCTCATAACCTCAGAATCAGTTTTATTGTCACATCACAGGTTTACAAGGTAAAAAAGTGGGTGAAATTCTTTTTTGTACATCGTTCCCATCGCAACGTTAGTTTCCATAGAAAGAAGAGGGGGGGGGAGAAGAAGAAGGTGGGGGGTAAGTGGGAAGGAGATCAAAACAAGAGAGCAACAGAAGGCCAGACAAGTTATCTACATATTTACAAATTACCTGAGATAATAAAAACTAAAAAAAACTAAACAAAACTAAACTAAGGTGCCTGAGCATAGCAGCAATGTATTGTATACTGTGCATGTTATACTTATACTGTGCATGATAGACAATGGACGTTAAGGTGCTTAGAGGAAAAGGAGCACAATAAAAAAAAAGACCAAAAAAAAAAAAAGTCAGTGCGTTATACAAGGGATTAAGGTGCAAAAGGTCAGTGCGTGTCCACCTAGAGTGGACTGACCCTAGTATAATCCGCAAGTAGCTCCATGAGAGAGTGCAACAAAAAGTCATTTGTACCTGGTGTAGTCCACAGGTGTGTCCGAGGGGGGGCTAAAGTCCAAGTCATTGTCCCTGGTATAATCCACAGGTGTGTTCAGGAAGAGCCAGAAAAAAGTCTGCGCTGCCTGTTGTCAGGCTGCTGAACAAGGCCTATGCCTCATTCAGGCTTATTCCCCATTCAGCATTCTGACAGCAGCCGGATTGAAACTACACCAGTATCTGGTGGTGGAACTCTTGATACTGCGGTAGAGCCCCTTGCCCGGTCGCGGTCGTTGTAGGGGGTTGAACAGTCTGTGACTTGGGTGGTGCTTGTCCTTGATGATGCGCTTGGCTTGGCCAGTACAGTCGCTGCTGAGCCTTTTTCCTCACGTGTGTGGAGTGCGTCTCCCATTTGAGGTCCTCCTCGATGTGTACTCCGAGGAACTTGAACTCGCTGACCCTTTCCACTGCAGCACCGTCGATGAGGATGGGCGCATGGTCTCTCCGCGGCCTCCTGAAGTCCACGATCAGTTCTTTGGTCTTGTCGACGTTAAGAGAGAGGTTGTTCTCCCGGCACCAGCGTGCTAGAGATTTGATCTCCTCTCTGTAGTCAGACTCGTCGTTGTTGACGATTCGGCCTATCACTGTCGTGTCGTCCGCGTACTTTATGATGGTGTTGGAGACATGTGTGGCTATGCAGTCATACGTGTACAGGGAGTAGAGGAGGGGGCTCAGCACGCATCCCTGGGGTGCTCCGGTGTTGAGGGTCAGGGGGTCGGATGTGATGCTGCCCATTCTCACCACCTGATGTCGGTTGGACAAGAAGTCCTGTATCCAGTCGCACATGCTTGGGTGTAAACCTAAACCTAATAGGCAGATTTCAGGTTCTATGAACAAAGGTTGCCAATATCAATCAGTTCACACTACTTTGGTCCGGTTGGGTGTAATGAGCAACACAGCCTCTAGGGGCCGTATAGCTGAATGGTGAGAGAGCCTGCTTGGGGAACCGCAGTCCCCAGTTGTCTCAGGTACGATTCCAGGCCTGGCCAGCAATGTGTCGAATATGACTGGTCAAAGTGTCCTTGAGCAAGACACCCAACCCCTAGTTGCACCCACTGGGTTGAGGTTTCAGCTCAACCCAGCTTTGGTTTCAGCTGGGTTGAGCTGAAACCAAATTTCCCCCACGGGAGCAAGTAGGTCAATATTATTATTAACAGGGATTTTTGACTTGTTTTCTCTCCATCTCTCTCTGTCTCTCGTCTTTCTCAATCTCTCTGTTTCTCTCTGTCTCTCATGTGTTGTGGTAGCAGGCTCTCTACACAGGCAACAGCACAGAGATCAACAGTTAGCAGGCCTGAATGATGTATAATTCATTCTATGCAGCACTGCCCACGCAACAGATTAGATTTATGTGTGGCTGCCTCCTCTGACCTGAAATATCTATCTCCTCGCAACGTGCAAAATTGTAATGCATCTCACAGCCGGCCCTGCCCCTTTCCAAGGACATGAAAGAAACAATTATTTTAGAAACAAGACTACAACTCTTGAGTTGTGTGTCTCAACAATGTGTCCCAGGGGGATGTTTTTACCTGTACACGTAACAGCTGAGAAAACAATGCAAAACAGAGTCCTCCGTTATGAAGGAACTGAAGGGACTTTTCTACTATTACCACAACCAGTTATTTGTTTTGAGGAATAGTTTATCTTAATCCAGCATGTTAATTTAATTTCAAGGACCACCATAACTCTGAGAGTGTACAAAATTAACGGACCCATAAGGGCCCATTTAGTACACTCTCTGAGTTACAGAGCTGTAAGGGTCCATTTGGTACACTCTCTGAGTTACAGACCTGTAAGGGTCCATTTGGAAGCTCCTATAGGAATCGTTAAAGGGAACCGTTATGGATTCGGACCGTTAAGCGGGAATCGTTAAGGAACAACATTTTTTATAAAATCCTAAAGGATCCCAACCCTATAGGCATGATCTGTTCCTCAACCAGCATGGTTGAGTTATTTACTGAGTTACTACTGAGTTATTTGTGGGTCCTCGACTCAGTGAATTCTTTAACCCATTAAGAGTGGGAAAGCATCTGTGTTTTTAGATTTCTTTGGGCTATTCAAAAATAGCAGATATACAAGCTCATAGCGCGGCACCGAGTGCCGTGCTATGAGCATGTAGATCTGCTATTTTTAGAAAAATCGTGAAAATGTGTGCAAATCTTTGAATTTATATATTTTTAAAGCAAACACACACTCAAATCTTTGCTTCTGGGGATTCTACAAATGTCTTCTAAGTCCTAACAGTTTTCTGAAAAAATGTCTGTTGCTGTAAAATCAGTGGTTCTCAAATGTATTTGGCTGTGGACCCCCCCCCCCCCCCCCCCCATCTAAAAAAAAATTGTTCCAGGGACCCCCAGAAGCAAAGATTTGAGTTACAAATGTTCACTTTAAAAGTATATATTCAAAGATTTGTCCAGATAATCAAGATTTTGCTCTATGAATTTGTATATCTGCTATTTTTGAATAGCCAAAGTATAAAACAATGGTTAAAGTGGTTACACAGATCAGATGCTTTCCCGGTTTGAATGGGTTAATCAATCTAATCTCCCAGTCTACCCCCCTACCTCCTGTCAATATGAAACATGATTGGTACTGACATGCACACTCCACACAGTGGAGTTGTAACCCCCTCATGTTGTGAGGCACTGCTGGTAGTGGTATACCCACTGAGCCCCCATGCTGCCACTTGAGCTCTTTTAGCATGTCACTGTTGATACATGATACAAATGTCCCTTAGCTTTGATATGGTGGACGACAGAAAGATCCACAGCACGGTTGTTTGCAAAATGTATGTATATGTTTTTATTCTTTGTTGTAACTCAAAACTCATGGTATTATGTCATGCCATCAGCTACTTACATTATTTCTTGCATTATCAGCACAGGCCAATAAATTAAGAGCATCCATACGTCTATTCAGAATCTGTTCCCTACTGTGGTTCTGAATTGACATCAACACTAGGGAGGGGAGAGAGGTTGACCTCTATTGATTCCCGCAGTTTTAGTTTCACCCAGTTGATGGCTGCTAAGAAGGTTATGTTGAGTGCATAAGGGGAGCAGTTAGGTGTTCTGGGGAGCAGTTAGGTGGTCTGTGCGAACTGGTGACCTTCCAATACCCAGGCTGCCTCTGTACCCACTCAGCTACTGTCACCCCCACCACAGATGTCTAGTAGCCTACCTGTTCATAGCATAATGCTTAAGAGACTCTTATTCCCAGAACATGTACCGGGGCACATGTTGCAGGTTTGATCCGCACCAGAGCATTCCTCACGTGCCTTCTCTCAATAAGGACAATATGGAGGAATGGACTACCCATTGTCCTTTAAAAACTACTTTGAAACAAATAACAATCATAACAGTCCTATAAGATTCCATTACAACGCATCTCGACATTTTAACAGGTCAAATACACACAGCACACAGTCAAGATGCTTGAACTGTGAACTTGAGGTAAATTATACATTTACGCATTAAATCACATCTCCACGACTGACACCACATCTCCAACCCTGTAAAGTCTCACAGTAGCCAGTTGATTAGATAGATCAACAGTAGTTCTCAAAGTGGGGTCCAAGGACTATCTGGGTTCCTTACAGGTCTGTAAGTTACCCCCATAACTGAGAGTTATGGAGGTCCTTGAAATGAAAAGGTTTGAGAACCACTGAGATAAATAACATTTGGAGCACAACTATATTTAAAAGTGGTTATGGACCACCCCCGAATATATATATATTAGGTATAAAAAAGTGGGACAGACATTTGACAAACAATTGAGAAAACACAGATCTCTAAGACCAACCACAGACTTCCATTATAGCCGTAAGAGACGTTCCTCGACTTTTTCTCTGCAAGGCAAAACCCGACCATGCTGATTTGTGATTCGGAGCCTCCATGGTAAGACGGCTGGTCTGACAGTACGCCCTTCTATTGACAGAACCTCCCCCACCAGAACCACGCTGCTCATTGCCGCAATATGTTTGTTTATTCGGCGCATTATTTATTTTTATCAGAGAGGATTTGCAAACAGCGAAGGGCAGACTCAGCGAAGGGCAGTTATGATGGTGGTAAAGGAGAGGACTGAGAGAGAGTGAAAGGAGGAGGGAGAGATGCTAGTTAACCATTTTTTATGGAGCATCACTTTCCTCCCCAGAAGGCAGTGATTGACACTAATTAACCAGCAGATGCTAACAGCCAGAGATCTTATAATTAACCAGTTCATATTTATTTCATTTGGGAAGAGGATGAGTAAGGATGCTGTGTGTGTGTGTATGTGTGTGCGTGCGGGTCTGTTTGTTTGTTAGTGAGTCTGGACCCATATAATTGCATTTTGACACATTGTGGGTTTTGCTGTGTATGTGCCATGCTACAATGCTGAAAATACCAGTACGGGTGGGGGATTTTCCTTATTGGAGATTCCTTGTGACCCAGTTTTTGTGCCCAATGCTGTTCCAGCTCCCTACTGTACCTCTCCCCCTCCCCACTCCCTGCCTCCCGTTGCTTCCTTCCCTCTCTCTATTCTCCTCCTCCTCCTCCTCACTCCCCCGTGTCCCCCCTAGGCCCCCCCCCTCTCCTTCCTCCCTTGCCTTTCTCCCACTTTCTGCCTCTCTCCTCGGTCACTCACTCCCTGCTAGACTAGAGTCTCTTCCTCTGCTGCATTCATCAAGAGCACAAGGAGATTTCAATGATCACCCCCCCCCACCCCCACCCCCTCACAATCCCTGTTGCCAAGACACAGAGCAGTGGAGGAAAGCCTACAGTACTCATAAACTTGCATACTATCTTGCACACATGGCCACAAGAACAAGAACAAGAACAAGCACACACACTCACTCGCACAAATGCGCGGGCACACACAAAACCAGGCATGCAAGGTAAACACACACATACACAACCTGCACTTCACACTAAATGAGCACCTGTGTTCTTCTCTTCACAAATGGAGGGCAGCAGGCTGTATTCTTTCACTAACCTACTTTCCCTCTCCCTTCTCACTCACATCCACTCCCCCCCCCCCTCTCTCAGAGGGAGTATGGATGTCTCGCTCAAATCGATTGTCAGCGCTCGGACCCTGTCGATAATCCCTGTTTATTTAAGTTCATATTCCTAATAATAGAACATCAGAGAGGCAGCCATGTTGCGTGTGTGCGCTAACACAAGCGCCCATGCACGCACGCACCCACACGCACACTCACACACACAAAGATTAGTCCAGGAGCCCCTGATTCACTAAAGAGGTGATCAGTCATCTACTCTGGTTGAAGTACAATTCCAGGGGTTCACTCTCCCTGTGTTCTGGACATAATACACCACCCCCTTCTTCCCATCTTGACTCATCCACTACCTCACCTCCACACACACACACACACACACACACACACACACACACACACACACACACGACCCTTCCATCCCCTACATCTTATGAGCTGATGGCAAAGGAACAGAAAGCCATATGTCGGCCGTGTGTGTGTGTGAACACTAATATGATGACCGGGCAAAGGATAAATAAAAAAGGGATGTGACGCTGACCGTCTCCTTGTGGAGGCTTTGCAACACTCTAAACCTGCAGGCTGAAACGCAAACAGAGACCAGACAGAGAGACAGGAAGACAGTCTGAATGCTTCCGATAACAAATGGACTGAGGTAGCACAGAATGGGGAGGGCGGGGGAAAGGGCAGACATGAGGCCGCCTTCATACCGAGGTCAGACAGACAGACAGACGGACGGTCGGACGGAAGGACAGACAGACAGATTTATAGATAAGATAAGCTAGAGAGGTAAAAATGCTTTGTATTTCTACAGCATGACGGTGTATAAATGGAACCAAGCGGACCCCTACGGTTCCATGTGTTTCCATTTTATACACCAAATGTACCCCTATGGGGGTCCATTTGGTTCCACTGACAGGGTTGAAGCCTCAGGATTTGACTGTGTAGCTCTTATAACTGTGTCTGACAAGGGCTCATAACCGCTGCCTTTTCTCCTCAACTCAGGTCAATGTCTAAAACAGGTGCTTAATGGTTGTCCATTTAGAAAGAAAATTACAGTTTCATCACCACTTAACATGGACGAGAGAGCATACGAATGTTCCAGAAGAGATGTTTATGACGCGTTCAGGGACAGAGTCCAGACAGCAGCGGTCTGCATACTGTATATACTGTAGACCCACAAACACACACACACACACACACACACACACACACACACACACACACACACACACACACACACACACACACACACACACACACACACACACACACACACACACACACACACACACACACACACACACACACACACACACCAAATAGCCCCCAGTGAGTGTCAGAGCAGGAAAAAAGTATCCGAAAGAGGAAGAGGAGATTAGCTCCACATACACGGACAGATGGAATTGCGAGGCGCAAAGCTGAATCTCTAAGACTCACTTTGACTCACGTCATCACTGGCACGATTTATTGCTGCTTTTTCGGGCGGGCGGGGTGAAGAGTTGGGAAAAGATTCAGGAATAAAGAAGGAGAGAGAGAACGAGAGACGCAGAGGCAGTTTGAGAAGGGAGAGACACATGAAGGGAATGAGACTAGGCAGAAACATGGAGAGCAAGACATCCAGGGAGAGAGAGACAGATACGGTGGCGCTCATTTATTAAAGTTGTGCCACCGAAAAAATGGGCGTAGAGTCATTTCAGTGCAATTCTCTGCATTTCTCTCACGTCAAGGCTCAGCTCCTGTAGGCAATGTTTTTCATCGTAGACTTGTGGTGCAGCATAGGCAGAGAATCTGACAGGCATCAAAACATATGCAGCAGCCACTTATTCACTTATAACCTAACCCTATGTATCATATCCCTGACATAAATAGGTATTTCCAAATGGTTTGCAATTAACAGGATTAACAGGTGACATAATTACAAGCAATTAAAATCGAGCAATTAAAAACAATCTAACACAGTGTCATAGGTTAGATGCTTAATCAGTCACTTTAAATGAGCTTTCACATTCATTCAGATCTAAACAATGGCAGGTCTGGCACTATTAAAACTTCTACGTGATTTTTGGGACAGACAAAATCGTTTCAGCGAGAGTGACGTCTCCCTTAAGGCATGTCTTTCTGGAGTTATGCCACAATTTGCAACCTCAGCCAAGTAGAGAAACCGGACACTGGAATGGCATACCATGTGCGCAGGTGCTCTGCACGTTGGGGGTTTTGGCCACCTGTACTTCAGCGGGAGATCGGGGATAGGTCTCCATCCCATCGCACCAGCCACCATCGTAAAAAAAATGTCTCTCCATAAATGTTCAAGTAATTTGTGATGCCAGCCTTTCCAGACCATCTTTCCTAAATGTAGTGGCACGGGGGGGACGCACAACTGCGTACGGACACGTCTCCAGGAGGGCAAGAGCAGGGATGGAGTCATTTCCTCTGTGATGCGTTAAATGAATATTCAAAAAGTATTCCAATACATTTTGATGTGATTCATGTACTAGGTGACAAAGATTACCCCCTCATGGAATAGCTGGTAATCCCACTGGCAAACACTACAGGAGTTCAGGTTCCACAGTGTGGCTAAATACGTATGGGCCACGGTGGTGTTTGGCAAGTTGGCTATTCAATACGGGAAACAGACAATGCAAGTGACAGTCAAACATTTTGGATTTAATGCATGTTATAGGTTTTCCTTTAGGCTATGTCTTTTAAAGTGTCGTTAATGGCTAGCAGCGAGTGATTTACTACTGTATCTCTGCCGCTGTTGACTGCATCGGTGGTTTTACTTTTCAGATTGCATTCTTCTGATCTCCTATAATGACACTTTTTAGGTAGTTTGATTGGACTTCATCAATTGATCAATTTCAATTTCCACTTCGGATAATTTGCTCTTCTTGGTCGTATACGGCTTCTTCATGTAATAAACTCGAGGGTCAAGGCCTCTGATACATGAATATTTAAGGGCGTGATATTTAAACGCCACATTTATTAACAGCCGACCATTCGTGCGCTGTGATTGCCGTGATACAACTGTTTCATCAATCACACGTGAACCCTGCCGTGACATTATTTATGCAGTCGGATCTGTGCTGATTTCTATGTTAAATTGATAAAGGAGAGCCAGTGTGTGAGAGAGACCGCAGTGTGTGTGTGGGTGTGTGAGAGAGAGAGAGAGAGAGAGGGGAGGGGGGGTTAGAAAGAGACAGACAGACAGACAGACAGACAGACAGACAGACAGACAGACAGACAGACAGACAGACAGACAGACAGACAGACAGACAGACAGACAGACAGACAGACAGAGAGAGAGACTGTGAAAGATTCCGAATATTTTCAGTTTGGGAAAACTTCTAAATGTCACACAGTTATGAGTCGGAGAGAAAAACAAATTATGTCCATAGATGATGATAAAGCACTGCGTTATCGAGCTGTTGTGCTTCCAGCCAATGCTCCAAAACAACGTAACAAGGGGCCATTTGTACCTCTCCGTGGTCCTCGACACACACCCTGGAGCCTGCGTTTGTCTCCCCAGTTGACAAGAAAAGCATTTTTAATTGCAATCTGGGATTGATTAGATTGCTCTGTTACTGCCTGAACCATAGGCTGCCGAGAGTGTTCATGTGCATGGTGCTTACACAGTTCCAGGTTCGCCTGCATGCAGCAATAATTATCAGGATTTTTTCTCACACTGCTGCTGTTGCTGATGATGATTCTGGGCTGGCTGCGGGGAGGGATGAGCCAGGAGGAAATCTGGCAGTCGCCCCACCTCGTCTTCACAAGCCAAGAAAAGCCCCCCCCCCCCCTCAACAGCTGTGGTCCAACATTTAAACCTGCCAGGGCAGGCTTCGGTCGGAGGCGAGCAGGTGCGTCAGAGTGAGCGTTTAAACATCTCACTCCGAATAGCCAGAGAGTACAGTGGGTCACACTTACGGTCAGTGGGCCCTTGAGCAAGGCATTTAACCACATGGTCTGTGATTGAGTCCTTCCAAAGCCTTCTCTCCAGTGCCTCCTCTCCCCTTTTTTCTTTCCTCAACGGAGTAAGAATGCAAACGGGCATAGAGGGCAGACATGTAGTCACCCTCTCCCAAGCTGCCTCCATATCTACTGTATCTGTTTTGTCTGTCTCAACTCTCCTTGTCTTCACCTTCTGCCATTGATGGAACAAGTGGCTCTTGATGCCAAAGCACAAAGGAGGGCAAAAGCAGAGCCAAGGAGGCACGGTTGGTAGCATCCTGCCAACCAACCAGGAGGCTGGGAAACCAGGCAAAACTTAACTGATAAGTGTCCATAACAACGTCCTGGATTAAAAAAAAAAACGTGTTGGGTCTAGTGATCTTGTATAGTGGTTAAGGCCAATCCTATCCACTGGATCTAAATCTCCCAAGAGCTTCCTTTCCTTCTATGCATGCCGTCTCCAGAGCCATTCTCCAACTGTTCTTTTCTATAAGTAAACAAAAAATACAAGACTGCCTGTTGTTTCTCTGCTCCACAGAGGGTGTGTATTACCAGAGACAGCTTCCCCTGGTCCCCTGTTTCTGGAGCCACATCAGGTGCAGAATCAAGTCATGGCAAACATTTTCTCTCGGCCCCCTCCCCAAACTGCTGTCTCCGTCTCGGCTTTCTTACTCAGTGGTTTTCAAACCTTTTCATATTAAGGTTCATTATTTATTCAGCATTTGAGCCACGGACCATCATTTGATGAGATTTATACTCTCAGACCCAAGACTATATTTTGTTATCGTTGGATACGATTTTGTCAATAATTCCATGCTGTATTGATGTTGTTACCATAGGAGAGATAACAGGCAAACGTTGATCAAAATAATAATTCTTCAATTACGTAATGCAGATGTTTAACAATAATTTAAATTTAAAGATCTATAAGGGTCCATTTGGTTACCAACTCTCCATCATTTAGCTGGGGACCACCTGGAACCCCCTCAAGGACCACTGGTGGTCCCCGGAGCACTGGTTGAGAACCACTGTTCTAACTGACTGAGCAATGGAAAAGTGAATAATCAACAGGGGCATCGGTCTTCTTTTCTGAAACAAGATGTGTGTTGAAGGTGAGCATGCAAGAGAGACCAGCGAGGGTGAGACAGAGAGAGATTCACAGTGGGATGAATGAGCAGAGCAAATAAGGATGACTTTCAGGCTGACCCCTTCTCACTCGCAGAAAGTGGTGAACAATTGGAGCTTGACATCAGAATGAAAGAGAGAGGGAGAGACAGAGAGAGGGAGAGACAGAGAGAGGGAGAGACAGAGAGAGACAGAGACAGAGAGAGAGAGAGAGAGAGAGAGAGAGAGAGAGAGAGAGAGAGAGAGAGAGAGAGATCCCAGAGACAAATAACAGGCCCAGATGTTGCAGCACTTGCTCTGTTTCAGTGAGTGATACTCCATCATTCTGATGAATAGGAACTTCTTCTTTTTATCAATCAAGCACTTCTGCTGATGGGGCTGGTACATGGGGGCTCTCTCTCTCTCTCTCTCCCCCCCCCCCCCCGACTGATGGGGTTGTCAAAGGGAGGAAGACCCTATGATCGGCTACCGGAGGGACCACACAGGTCAGAGTAGTCCTCCATCACGTGGTGTGACCCTGAATTACCGTTTCCCAGCCTATTCTTTCTTTGACATTTTCAGAGTGTGTGCGCGTACATTTGTGCTTTTCTTCTTGGAGATGGGAATCAGAGATGCTGAATGGCTATGTTGTGTAAAATAGGTGCCAATATGCGGTTAACAGGCTGGTAGTTGTAATAAAGTAGAGGAAGAGAAGAGACGTCAGGTTTCCAGGTTCTGATCATTCATTTATTCAGCATCAAGTACAACAGCATAGTATCCAGGAGCCCTCTCCACGCAGCCCTTCGGCTGGTGTAGTGTGACCATCCTGAGTTAGATTTCATTCCCCTTTTAACCCTTGCCGCTCACATTATAATACAGACGGTTCATGTGGGTTGGGGGTGGGGGTCAGTGATAGCCTCCACCTGTTGACCAAGCTCTGAAGTCCTTTGAACACTAGCAAATGTTCAAAGGACCTACTGCAAATGTTCAAAGGACCTACTGTCTCCAGGTTAAACAAAAGGCAATGTAAATCACACTCCACAGCTATGCAGAGTGTCCCTGATTACCTATGCAAACGCCAGGCTGGCTCACAACACATTCATGATTCTCTTACTTTAGTAAAATAACTTTAGTATCATTTCTTTATATGTTTTGATTTGCACACTGTTCAATAACTATAAGCCAATATACCACAGCTACTCTATGTGTAGTGTTGGAAGTGAATGTCTTATGTACTATGCCAGTCCAAGGTCATTACTTCTGCAGTTTTGAAATGGGAATTCTAAACAGGCGACCTCCAAACACCTGGGCACACCGTGTAAAATACACTGAAAATGTTAGCCAACACTTAATGTTAGCCAACATACAAAGCAAGCTCATCTTAAGTATACCATATTAAGTACGCTGGTATAGTGCATGTTTGAGAAATAGATTTGGTATGTAAAGGTTTAAGCTGCAGAGTGCTTATAGTGTTCATTTATTAATTTATCCATTTGCGTCTATTTGTAGAGTGTACACATTTGGTTACATTTGTACCCTCTCAGAGTTAAATGAACACTCAGGATTTTATATGAATATAAAGTGCTAATGTTAATGATAATGATTTATGATGATCATCAGCAGCAGAGGGTGCGAATGCCACTGTATAATTCACACTACAAAGTCTAAAAAAAAATAAGTGAATTGGCACATGAACACTGAACAACTGAAGCACAGTGACAAGTTATACAGTACATCAAACACTACAGGAAGGGAAAGTATTCAAAAGAAAGCAGCTCACTGAAAAACAGAAGGAAGCGATGACGGCAGCTTTCACAATTCACTTCACGTCGATGCATTCAGGTGAATCCCTACACAGATGACACTTAGATCAGATTGGCATGGAGTTTGCTATTTATAGTCAAGAACTCAAATACGCATCACCTATCGCGGATGCATACATGACAGATATCATATAGGCTGGCAATAGCTGACAAGATGACCGCTGCCCCCAAATTTAATGACTTCCTGCAAGATTATTTTCGTGCATTGTCCTGTGGCAAGACAATGTCAGAGAAAGGGTGAGAGGAGAGAGAGAGAGAGAGAGAGAGAGAGAGAGAGAGAAAGAAAGAAAGAAAGATAAAGAGAGAATTCTGCTGCGAGCATCCCATTGTGAACAAGACAGAATGGAACAAGGAACAATAGAAATCGATGGCTCCTCACCGTGGGGGAGAAACACGGAAGGTGCTAATCACAAAAGGGTGCAGGAAATGTCACTGTCTCGTGAAAGGCTCGGGGAGAGACAATTAAGGCGAGATAAGCTATTCTTTTCCGTCTGATCATTTCGCTCCACCATTTCCCATGACACATCCAGACAATACGGTTTTCCCTCTGACATGATCTTGTCCGATCCCTGTGAGAATTAGCGCGGTGAAAGGCTTTGCGATCGACTCTGTTGGATGAGCCGAGCTTCTCGAGCTCACTCTCACCGTCTCCTCCTAAATGGGACGGTACGGATGTGCTAGAGAGCGAAGACGAAGCTACAGTACCAGCATATGGCAAAGATAATAAGATGAGCCCTGTTTAGAAAACAAGGCCATATATGAGGCACTGGATCTGACACTTGGTTCTGGAACAGATAGACCTACTGTAGCTGTGTGCTGAATCCCGTACCGACCGCCTGCCAACAAGCTTGGCTAAAGGCTCAGCTACATGGGGTATATTCTATATGGACATGCTGTGCTGAGCTTATACCAGGCAGAATCCTTAAGGCATTGTTGGTGGGCAAAATGTGCAAGTCAGAAGTGTTGCCAGAGATGTGTCTTTTATGAAACCGAAAAGCGCTCTCAGCAACAAAGAGAATCCCAAGGAGGGTAATGTCCAACAAAACACCAAGCACTCCCTAAAACCAGCCTATTCTCAGTACAGTTCATGTGTTCTGAAAGAGCTGGTGTGACCAGGAAATATGATCACGTCAGGAAACAAAAGACAGAGCGGGTCGAGGCGTGGCCCTACTGTCCAATCTTTAGTTTGCAAGATGCTATGTGTGCAGTTTGTGAACAAAGGTGCAAAAATCTCAAGGCAGTGTTAAGTGGTGAAGTCAAGCTGGCTGGTTGTGTGTCTCCTAGTGTGGTGAAGGCCTACTATACGACACGTCTCCTTTGGCCAAATGGAAATAGCAACATTGAACAAGCACAAATACACTGAGGGCCCCGGCACAATGGTTTGGCCTTATGACACGTGCCCAATAATGCCGATTTGCATGCAAAACAATACTGAATTTGGCATTATATGCACTGCTTGCTAGCTGGCACTGTGGAAAAATAATTCACCTATGTACTGGTTCACAAGGTCAATGATAGTGTAACTAAAGCAGAGTTTAGACTACAAGATTGTAGCCCTGATGTTTTTGGACATCGCCGACAAAAGCCCCGGGAGATATCTAGCAGGCAAAATATCTAAACCTCCCAGTGAGTCCAAATGTAGTTTTAAAAGTGCTGTGACCGGCAAATACTGGCAGAGTGAGGGTACCACGGGGAGAAGTTGTAACACATGCATATTCGTTTCTATTTGTTCTTTATTGTTTCGCTGCAAATCAGTGCACAAAGGCTTGGACTGCAAGATAGTTGTGGACATCCATTTTTAGAAGAAGAAAATTCTGTCTGATGCATATAGCAATCAGTCATGTAGAGTGCAATCCACGATGTAACAAGATCCCCAATTACAAGACAGAACACTGTGTTCTGATACAGCGATCTGAAGACTTTGAAAGTCATGTACAGCAGTGTGTGCCTGCCATAAGAGAATCACTGTGGGTAAAATATATTTTCACACTCTTCTGAGTTTCATGTTTGATTATGGCTGAGGTGCTTCTGTTTCATGACAATAACATGCATGTAGCAGTATGACTCCACCTTTGAGGAGACAGACACATACAGACAGATGGATACATACATACATACATACATACATACATACATACATACAGGCGCGGCCATAGCGGAGTGGTTAATGAGCCTAACGAACCTGGGAAGCCAGAGGCCCTGGTTGTCCCAGGTTCGTTTCCATGCCAGGCCAGCAATGTGGACGAGTAAGCAAGACTCATAACACCTTATTGCTCCCAGAGTGCTGTAGAATGGCTGCTCACTGCTCAGTTATAGGATGGATAAATACAGAGGACACATTTTACGTATGTGCAAATAAACAGTGACAAAAAAAAAACACTCCTTGGGGACTACGGTATTCTATTCTATACAGTGTATACCCTTGTACATTATGTACTATATAGACAAACTTTTCTAGATGGCTTGCCGTAAAAATGAAAAATAAAACAAGAATCAAACTGTAGAAACTGGGCTGGTCTCCTAATGAAGGAGCACTTAACCATGGTCTCTGAATCTTGTTTACATGTGGTGAGGGCTCTGAGTGAATACGTTATTGTCTACTTCTTAGTGCGCTACATTCAAAGCACGAAATAAATCAATGTATTTAAATTGCAATCTCAATTGCTGTCCAATCAGGTTTGTTAACACTTAAATACTAAATAGTCCAGTGGAGGAAGCACTCGTAGAGACAGAAATTAAGCGTATTTATTCTCATTTCACATTACAGAGCCAGCAGATATTGGCACTTTAATATTAAACAAGCATAATTCCTTCCTGCGCTTTTCTCCTGTGGACTATTTAATAAAGTAAATTAGACGTATTGGATTCTTTGGGATTATAGCACTGCAGAAATACACTTGTGGAGTATTTTAATTAACTTGGCCATGAGGATTCCTCAGGTTGTCATTAAAATACAGATTGCAAAGATCTGTTCTTCTCTTTTGAGTCTTTTGATATTCGTCAGCATCTAAAGAATTGCTGTAAATAATACCTGTAATGAGATTTGCACCGTCTTTGTGTGAGAATTTGCACCATTGAACTCATAACAGCTGTGGGTTTTAATGAATAACGTGGGTTTTAAAAGAAGAAAGAATGTGTGTGTGTGTGTGTGTGTGTGTGTGTGTGTGTGTGTGTGTGTGTGTGTGTGTGTGTGTGTGTGTGTGTGTGTGTGTGTGTGTGTGTGTGTGTGTGTGTGTGTGTACTGGGAGGGGGGTGCATCTGAAGCAGATGCATAAACTAAATGCTTTCCTTACATTAATAAGTACATACATTATTGTAATTTTAATAATTGGAACTATTATTCATTTAGCACCTTTCTTACAAAGCAGTGCTTCACATAACAATGTATAACAAGATCCTTTACAATAAGACAATTAACAGCCATGAAGATGACAACAATTATTTGACCTTAAAGACTTAAGCTTTTTATTACAAAAATAAAATCTAAAATAGCTAATCAACAAACTGCACTTTTTTATCGACTATTGAAAAAGTTGCAACACAAACTTACCAAAAAAAAACCTTGTCCTATCACTTTTTGCTTTCCAATTTATAAATGTCTTGGTCATGTCAGCCAGATGTCTGGTACTCAAAACAACATCTGTCAGCTCAGTTTGCAAGCTACAGTGCTGATGGATCAATTCATACCGGCAATTTAAATAATAAGTTACATAAGTGATACTCAGTGTTCTTTTCACTAAATGAAAGTATCATGTATAATTGTGTAATTTTGCTGCAAAGATGGATAACAAAAACAAGTTGACATTTCCGGGCAAAGCTAGCATTTACCATAGACTTGTTTGCTAACATGCTGCAGATATTGCAGCATGGCAGCATCACTTTCAGGATGATGCAAGATGAGGTTGGGCGATATGTCAAAAATATTCCTAACGGCCACCGTCAACCCAAATATTGGTGATTGCCAATATATTTCTGCAAGATATTTCACAAGAGAACAGCTCCCCAGTCCTCGGGAGCTCCCCAGGGCTACAGTGACAGATCAACTACGTTGATCTGTCACTCATAACTATGCTATTAAACGTTCAGGGTGCGATGCACAGCTGCATGTATACAGTTTTCAACAAGCTCTTAAATATGATTTATGAATTGTTGCTTTTCAGCAGCACAAATAGATCGGACGGCAACCACTTTCATTTAATCATTGTAGTCGCCCAATTGTTAAAGTCTCGTAGGAAATCAGTGCAGCAAGAATGTGCATAAAATGGCCCAAATTGATTCGCATTTCACGCACGCGTTGTATTGCGCATTACAGGTTGATATATACTATATTTGCCGAGTTGAACAAGCGACTATTGGACTCATCCATTTGCTGATTGCCAATTATGTGTCCAATCGCCCAAGCCTAAAGCCTAGGCTCTGTTGGGTTTTATTTTTCAATAATGACCACCTCACTGTTCATTATCGCTCACATATTCACCAAATCCCATGCTGTTTGGTATCACTCTGTCACCAGTATAAATTGTAGAGCATATTTGACAGCTAGCCACTCAGTGTCCCTCCAGGCAATGGGGTTAAACCCTATTTATCAAACCGCTTTTTTATTGAATAACATGGGAGTCACCTAGTGGAATCAAATAATTACAGTGTTTGTCTATAAACACGTTTGATCATTTTTTATTGAGCAATTATAGCACATGATTTTTACTAGAGAAGCTTTGGAGTTATTGCAAAAGCAGACATGCATAGGTCTGTGTTCCTTTTTTCTTGCAAAATGGTTCAGCATATTGCACTCCTGCTTTTGATTGGTAGTGTACATTTGTGTTGTTACTCTGCAGTTTGGTCCCTTTCAGTACATGGCTATGGGCAGCCAGAATCCATAACAGCTTTGACAATGAAGTCGTTCGGATTTTGTGAGTGTTTAGTAACCAAAGAACAGCAAAGTTTGGCATTCTAAACAGGTTGTGCTAAGTAGCCCTGCATGAACGGAATGGCTTGGATAGGGTGATGGGTGGCATGATGGGTGGCATGAATAGTCATGATCAGGAAGTCAAATCCATATGTTCGGAGAGAGTCAAGAGTAAATGAGCCATAGAATTGGTGAGTCAGTGCATGATTTGAAGTACGTGTGAGTCGGATTAACTCACTTAAAAAGTCATTCTTTTTGAAGAATCATAGACAATTTCCACATGGCGTGGGTAGCCTAAGGGGCATCCTTACAGTCTTTTAATGAGGTCTGCAATTGTACTCATGCACGTTGCTTTCATAAGCTTAAGGCTGGCATCGATACAGGCTGTACTGTGGCCAAGCAAGCAGCATCAGTGTCAAACAGGCTATTTATCAGGGAGCCCTCTTGGCCCTATCATTTCAAACCCTATCTCCTACTGCTGACAGCACCAGCAGGAAGTCTGAGCATGGAGCATTAAACATCTGTTCTTCTCTTTCTGTCTGTCTTTTACATCCCTTCCCTGTGCGTGTCTCTCGTCTATTACTGTTTTCTGTCTATCAGATAAATAGTCTCACTGTTATTTCTCCTTGACATGACAGTATGTTGTTCTGTGTCTCTACCTGTCTACCGTTGTCTCACAACCTCTAACAAGTGTCTCTCTGTTGGCGGGTTTCTCAGGTTTTCCGTCGGGGGGTCTCATACGTGGTCCCAGTCTCCGTCTATCCATGGGTGTATCTGTCTCACTGATTCTCGTCGTCTGGTTTTCTGTCTGTGTGTCCTTCTTCTCTGTCCGCTCTCTCGTTCCTTTTGTCTGGCAGGCTCTCTACGTTTCTGTCATTCTCTCGCGTCCCATTCGTCTGTCCCAGTAGTTCTCAAGCGGTGTGGCGAAGCCAGCATGCCTCCCGCCCCACTCATATATCATGACATTCCAAAGGACATACCCCCCTGTCCACCCATCAAATGGAGATACAGGCCTCATCCATTCTCCCCCAGGGACCGACGCACAGGGGTGAGGCTGCCCTTGCTTCACAAAGACTTTTGTTTTCGTGAACTCCCTTCCATCTCTGCTAGTAAAGAGTGGTGCACAGTCGACTCCTCATAATTCATACAGTGGACATACTATACATCATATTTGGCAAGCTTGTCATTTTAAAGTACTAGAGGTTTAAAGTATACTCCCATTAGCCAATTTTAATATTGGAAGGTAGTTTTTTGGATGGCATAGTCATAGTGCATTGTGTGCCAAAGTATAGCTTGTCATTTTTTTTAGATGACATATTATATTGTTTACATCCTATTTTGGATGACATTGTTTAACCCTCCCGCAGTGGAAAATTCCCAGGTCCAACCCCTGCAACTTGTCCTGTAAGAGCGGGCATGGTTTGGGAGGACAGTCGAGAGATTGGGGTGATGGAGAAGTGTAACACTCTATCCCATTAAGTGTCCCCTGCACAAGACGCAGAGCCCCTACCAGCTCACCCGATGCAAGACAGAAGCATCAGCTAAATGCCTTCAAAATTCAAGTGTATAAATGGGATCACACATTGCCAAGCTCCTGGGGGCGTCTGCTATAGTCGCACAGTCACTCAACGATCTTAGAAGTCCTTCATATGGAAATGAAAGCATTGCAGGAGAACGATATGGAGGAAGGATGGCAGAGAGAGAGCGATAATAGCAGAGGAAGTGTGTAAGAGAGAGCAGGCTGGAGAAATGGGATCAAGAGAACGTGGAAGAGAGAAAGCCTCATTTGTACTGTATACGGCAAGTGAAGAGAGGCCGTTCAACACCTGACATACACATAACCTCCTGACCATTTTCAGTGTAACTTGATGTGCAGGGAAGGTAAAGCATGTAGCTACAGTATACGTATTTGCTCACAAAACATACAGATAGAAATATGTGAAACGGATCTAAATATCCCACACAAGTACGGAAATAATTTGGCTCGCACCAGACAAAATTAATTCCCCTACCAACACAGTAAATGCAACAAACTCCCACACGCTTAGCGGAAAATCACACGCACACGTCGCCAATAACACCCGAAGACCTCTCATAATATTACCCTTACACAACCTCCAGAAAAGCTATAGCAGAAGGCCTTTAATCCATTCAAACCGGGAAAGCATCCGTGTCATTGAATATATATTTTTTTAAAGCGAACATTTGTAACTCAAATCTT
>NC_137617.1:20821063-20856063 GCF_963280865.1 Gymnoscopelus braueri
CACAGTGACACATGGAATTAACAGATTTGTTCCATTGTGCTATCCAAGCTGACCCTTCTCTCGCAAAACTGTGGACCTACTGTACTGTAATCATATTGGATTGAATATTACTTTGCTGAAGAGTGTGAGGAAGAGACATAGCTTAGGGAAACAGCATGGGAACTGTAATTGTCTCCATCTCATTCTATTGCAGCCTCTTTCTCTCCCTTTTACTCCACCTCTCAGCCCGTTCTTTCCCCGACATTGCCTCATACTCGCCTTCCCATTCCACCCCTCTCTATTTGTTACATGTTTTGTGTTGACACTCTGTTCAGTTGACAATACTATTGCAATAATCATTTTGGGTAGGCCTCCTTTTGGAACGCATGCCGGTACAGCATGCGAGCCGTTTCTCGAGAACCGCTCATCCAAACGACTTCACACTTTGACGCTGCACTTCCTTGTGTCCTCAGCAATACACTCACCAAGTGTGAAAGTCAATCGGATGGATGGGTGGTTAGCGAGATATGCGTTGCCATTCAGAGCGGGCCGGTTCTGTAGAGCCGCTTATCCAATACAAGCGTGAAGTGGATTGGATGAACGGTTCTCAAGATACGCAAAGGACAGTCAGTCATACAGACAGACATACAGAGATTCCTGGAATTCATAGATAATATATGGTACATACATGTATGTCAACTCATGCTGTCGATCAACTAGGTATAAATTAGCCTTTACACTCCCTCTGTCTTTGGGGAGCCTGTCTCTATTTTATTCTGTACTTACATTTCTCTGGTTGTCTGTCTCTCCATTACTTTCTGTCTTTTAGGGCTGGGCAACGTATTGATATCATGATATGAGACTAGATAGCGTCTGGGATTTTGGATCGTAATATCGTGATATGGCAAAAGTGTTTTGTGTTTTCTTGGTGTTTATCACTTGAGCCTCTTTTTATACTTTCAAAACTTTCAAGAAAATGTATTAATATAGTCACAATAAAATATTATCATCACTATTGATTGTTATTTCGTAAAAAAATATCTTGATATCTTATTCATATCGCCCAGCCCTACTATTTTCCTGTCACAGCCTTTCTGTCATCGACTCTCTCTTGCTCTCTCTCTCTCCCCCTTTCTGTAGATCTCTCTCTGTCTCTATTTTTATTCTTTACAACTCTCTCTCTCTTTAATGTTAGTTCCCATTCCTGTCATGCGAGTGTGTGTGTGTGTGTGTGTGTGTGTGTGTGTGTGACGTGTGTGTGTGTGTGTGTGTGTGTGTGTGTGTGTGTGTGTGTGTGTGTGTGTGTGTGTGTGTGTGTGTGTGTGTGTGTGTGTGTGTGTGCGCGCGTGTGCACACGCTTTGTCACATGCACACACTCGTGCATGTGACAAAGCCGGTGTCAGTGCTAAGTGATTAATTAGTAACAATGAGAACCTGCCTCTTGCTGACAGTCAGGGTGCGCTGGCTGAGGGATCTTTGATCAGCACTCACAGCATGACTGCTGATGGAATCAATAGCATCGGGTTGTTTGCTCCACAACACTGCACTTTGTCTGTCTCCTGCTTGTCTCTGCTGTCACAAGAGAGAGAGAGAGAGAGAGAGAGAGAGAGAGAGAGAGAGAGAGAGAGAGAGAGAGAGAGAGAGAGAGAAAGAAAGAATGAGTTTCAAGGTTCAGTATTGAATGTATTAGAATTAGAAAACATCATTGCATAACAGTATGAACTAGAATAGTGTGCTCCTCCGAGCACAGTTCTCCGCCAACCCAGGTTGCCCACCCAGGGCCCGCAAACTTTGATCATTAACACTTGGAATGGGATCTGAAAAATCGAACTTATACAAGTTATACAACTTGATCACATGGCCCCACAGATAATGTATACCGATATGTGTGAGTTTTGGACACATCTGTAGGAGAAGTAGCAAAAAGTGTTTTTTGCTAAAAAATCTGTCTCATGGTGGCAAAGAGAAAGTTGTGAGTACATAAGTGAGTAGAGGAGAATGGAAGGAAACAGTGAAGAGGATTGGAGAAGAGGAGAGGCCAGGAGAAGAAAGGAGAGAATAGGGCAAGGTTATTATACAGGTTTTGCATTTTTCATTCGTTTTTATTTTTATTTCATATTTATCAATTTCAGTTAGTTTAAATTAGATTTGAAAGCGGGTTCGCTAGTTTAGTTTTTATTTTGTGAAAATGCATAGTTTTTATTGTAATATGGGGTATTCAGGGGTGAGATTCAAAATGCTCAGAAAAATAACAAATCTACAAGCTCTTGTGAGCTATTTTTGCTATTTTTAAGGAAAATATTGAATACTGACAGAGACAGGACATTTTCTCTATGGTTTGTTTCGGTTAGTTTTATAAACACAAGCCTTGTTTTTATTTTTATTTCAGTTAATTAAAATGCTTTGTCAATATAGTTTTGGTTATTTTGATGG
This sequence comes from Gymnoscopelus braueri, assembly GCF_963280865.1. Taxonomy (NCBI): domain Eukaryota; kingdom Metazoa; phylum Chordata; class Actinopteri; order Myctophiformes; family Myctophidae; genus Gymnoscopelus; species Gymnoscopelus braueri. The sequence goes on from NC_137617.1 coordinate 20,823,476, forward strand.
GAAGGGAATAAGGGAGTAGAGGAAAGGATGAGGCAGAGCAGAGGAGAAATGAGGAGAGGAGAGGGGGGGAATTGAGAGAAAAGAGATGTGTATTAATAGGACTGCGCTATAAATCCCCCCATCTGACAAATAAAGCTCTTCTGATCTCTGTCTGTCTGTCTGTCTGTCTGTCTGTCTGTCTGTCTGTCTGTCTGTCTGTCTGTCTGTCTGTCTGTCTGTGTCTCACACTCATTTCTATTATTTCTTTTTCTGTTTAAAAGACGTCATGCAGCTCCCTCCTTAACCCCCCCCCCACACCCAACCCACCTTCCTCATTTCTCCTATTTTATAACATCCATCAACTTCATACTTGCTTTCTATTGTCTTCTTTCCTTTTTTTGCCATTTAAGCCCTTTCAACCTAGACATCTCCCTCTTTCTTTTCCTTAGCCTTCCCCTCCTCTCCTCTCCTCTTGCTCTCTGTTGCCTCAGTCCTCGATGTTTTTCTTTTTCTTAGCAGCTTAAAGTTACCCTTCTCAAATTACCAAGTGGTTATTTTGAGGCTTTTAAGAGAATGTATTTTCTTAGCAGACGGATCCCCTCGCCGTCAGTAACAGGAATTTGCAATTATCTTTAAAGCTCAACATGGCGAGAGGACAGTGCCAAAGAAAGAGTAAGAGAGAGAGAGAGAGGGAGAGAGAGAGAGAGAGAGAGGGGGAGAGTGGCCCGCCTGAATTCCCACCCTTATTTTAATGTTCGGCTGTGCTTTCACCAAGTCAAGCTGTGCTGTTCTGCTAGACACAGCCCTCCTTTGTACATCTCTTTTCCATCTGTAAGTGTCCCGTCTCCCACCATCCTTGTTCTTGCTGTACAAGAGGAGCCGTGGAGCTTTGGGTGATGTTATATAAGAGGCACTGCTCTAACTGATTGATTACAGTCAGGCTTGTCAGGAATGTTACCTTTATGTGATTTGATTCAAGTGGCATTCAATGGTGCAATGGTTAGGCCGGGCAGGCACCAACATCTGAGGGTCAGGGATGCCATTGCTGGCTTGGGGCTCAGGTCCCTGTGGAGTGCCTCCCTGCGTCCCTGCTCAGCTGTCCCACTGCCTGTCTCAGTGAAGAAAAGAGATGTTTAATGCCTGTCATGGACAGTGTTTCTGGAGGACACACCGTTATGTTGAAGAAGTGACAACAGAAGGAAGGATTGTAATGCTGACAGTTTCTCACAGATAATATGGGGCATGGTGTTCAAAATATACTGTAAAAGTCAAAAAGAAAAACTAAAGAAAAAAAAGAAAGAAAAAAAAAACGATCAGGGAAGATGGTGGAACTATACAGGATTCTGCAGCACGGCTGCAACAAAATGAAATAAGATCCAAATCTCAACAATGGTTACTGTGAGTTGTGAATTTCACGAGAACATGTCACTTTTCTTTTCTTTTCCTCATAGAAAAATATGTTACGCAGAGCTCTCTATACAAGGTGTTCTGGTGCTGTGTCCCTGGCATACAAATCAAGTTGCATGTTCGTGAAAAATGGTTTTAATTTTATTCAAATTCAAATTCTAAGCACCCGCATCTCATTTTCACTTCCTCTCATGTTTTACGGGGGGGGGGGGGGGGGGGAATGTACAGGTGCAGAGTAAAATTGCAGAACGATGATACGGGAAAAAACCCCAGAAAGAAACACTTCCTGTCACAGCTGTGGCTAAATCCTTATTTATGCTTTGTCGCACAAGCTTGTAGGTCGGCTATGCGACCGTCTTGCGACCGTCTTGCGACCGTCTTGCGACTTAGTATGAATCAGGCTCAAGTACAGTACGTGCCACTGAACAACTAAACAAACACATAATCAGGTGACTTCACCAACTGGCACAGCTGGGGGGGGGGGGGGGGTTCTTGTTGGTGTCTAGATTAAATGTAATGAAAACCTGCTCTCCCATACTTGGCCCTCCATAACCCGTGACTGGACGCCACCTTATCCTCTTATACTCTCTATCCTTCTCCCTCTCACGTCTTCCTTTTTTGTTGTTTAATCCACAGAGGGCGGCCAGATAAACAACAACGTGGGCCTGGGGCCCAACATGGGCCAACAGCACCCCTACCCGGCCCTGAGCCAGCTGGCACACGTCTACGAGCAGCAGCAGCAGCAGCAGCAACAGCCGCCAGGCAAAGAGCTCAACAAGTACGCCTCGCTCAAAGCTGTGGGTGAGTACGGAGGAGACATGGGAGGGTGGCGGTGGCGCTGGGGAGGGTGACGGGAGGTTATCTGTGCTAACAGATCCCCACGAGCGATTCCACCTTCAAGGTTTAAACCAGGCCGAGTCGTAGGGCCATGAAACAAAATATGGCTTTCATTACAAAACGCTAGACTATAGGGCAATAGAAATGTCTTTATTGTAAATAAATTATGAGAACGGTCAATGTTTCAGAATTACCGCTGGGTCCTTCTTGAAGGTGCGACGTTTGCACGAGCATGAGATCGATGAGAGACGATGGGAGGAACAAGCAATTGTTTTAACGGATGTTATTAGTCAGGGCAAGAGGTTGCCACAGCGTATGGGGGGGGGGGGGGGGGTGGGGGGGGTGGGGGACATTTTCTTAACCACAGTTCACATTTAACAAAAGGAAATGCATTCGCTTCTGGTCAGACTGAAATGCATTCAGTCCTGAAGCAGGGATAAAACATATCATCGAATGACCAGAGGGGGTATATCAAGAGGTATGGATCCCCCCCCCCCCCCATCTCCCCCAGCAAATCAAACCCTGGTTGCCACGACTGTGAGCTGTGTCAAGGTTTCAGTCAGCCTCGCAGGCAATGGAAGGAATATAAAACTCAGGCGAGGTGCTGCAGCCTGTGATATTTGTTCACTTGATTTACAGTTTTGTTTTGATGCCGACTTAAAGGGTAGTAGCGTTCAGAGGTTTATTGGAGGTTGAAGAATGTTTGAGTGTTACAGTAGATGTTGTCTTGTGTTTATAAATACCGGGTACAATTCATCACAGTCAAATTTACTCTAATAAAGTATGCAGTATGTGAGTGTGTGTGTGTGTGTGTGTGTGTGTGTGTGTGTGTGTGTGTGTGTGTGTGTGTGTGTGTTTGTGCGTGTGTGTGTGTGTGTGTGTGTGTGTGTGTGTGCGTGTGCGTGTGCGTGTGCGTGTGATTGAGTGGTCTGGAAAAACCCTGTATCATGCTAAGTTGGGTTGACAGCTGCCATGAAATGCTTTCAGCCTCTTTCTACGAAATCTTGGGTGCAATGAAACTAATGTAAAATTTAAACATCTAAAAAGGGCACTGGAGTTTAAGTAGGCATATTTCTCTAGGTGGCTTACATTGTGTAGAATATGTAAACTCTTCCAAGGGTGAGCTACACCAGTGTTTCTCTACTGCTGGGTTCCTGGGACCCAGGTACTGGTTATAATTCCAGCCATAATCGGGTCCAACTTTTCACCAGGTGCTGGTGGCGTCTATTCTGCTAGAAGTATATGGATCCTATGGACTGGAGCTGAGAAACACTATTCTGTGTGTGTGTGTGTGTGTGTGTGTGTGTGTGTGTGTGTGTGTGTGTGTGTGTGTGTGTGTGTGTGTGTGTGTGTGTGTGTGTGTGTGATCATACTCAGGGGGCACATTTGGCAGTTGTCATTGATTGCACAATCAGAACTGAACACGCCGTATAGCCCACAGTAGCAGCTTGTTTATCAAGCTGTTGGAAGCACTTAATGCATGCCATCAAAATCAATGAGCTCAGCTACTGCTATAAACCCATCTGAATCTCTTGCGCCAAGGCCATATGCCATTGGCAGCAGCATCTCTTATTTCATAACCTGCTTGTTGGGCAGCTTGCGTAAATCTCACAGTGCGTGTGTTATCTTGTGCATGCTACGAGGGTAGGCCAGTGCCCAATTTGACATTCAGACGTTGCGCGACAAACACGACAAGGAAGCTGTTTAAACAGATAAAAGGTGCCATTTGTTCTTGTCTGGGGCCGTACTTGAGGAAAGAAACAAGAACAAGATAAAAATCCGCCTGCAAGCCAAACGGACAGAGCCTGAAATATCTTATTCAGATGGCAAATGTAGGTGTGGGCCGCATCAAACCGTAAATGTAAACGTGATTCCTTACACACAGCTCAGCGCACCGAGGTCCCTGACTCATTCTTCAAACTTGTGAACAGATTGCTGCACTTGTTTTTGCCAAGTCTCTCTCTCTCTCTCTCTCTCTCTCTCTCTCTCTCTCTCTCTCTCTCTCTCTCTCTCTCTCTCTCTCTCTCTCTCTCTCTCTCTCTCTCTCTCTCTCTCTCTCTCTCTCTCTCTCTCTCTCTCTCTCTCTCTCTCTCTCTCTCTCTCTCTCTCTCTCTCTCTCGTCTTGCTGTGTTTAGCCATGTAAGATAAAGAGGGCTGATTCGCTTCTTCCATAGTGTAATTATGGCTACAGTTTATGCAAGCACTAACGATTCCATTTCAATTTGAAGGGAAATTGAAAACGGGGGAATGATCATAACTGATCTGGCCCCACGTCGCCGTCTCGTGGGATCAAATGGGCCAGATTTGTTCATTTGGGCGTGTGAAAGAAGTCCTCTTTGTGCAAGGAGATGTGAGTCAGCCAGTGTTGTGGGAATTATCATTTAACCATTATAGCCGTTTATACTTTGTCGTACGACAAATAGCGGAAACAGCAGATCTGCAAGCTTAGAACGCATCGCAATGCTTCGAGTTCTGAGCTTGTAGATCTATTTTCACTAAGCCTCTTCCTTGCTTTTTTCACTCCACCCATTGATTGATTGAATACTTTAACACGTTTGAAAACAGTATGGCAACACAGTAAAAAATAACCTATGCTAAATGGATAACACAAAAAGCCCCGGGGGGCCTGTTTCCATTGTGATCCATTGTACTCGATTCATCATCATGATGACACGTACTTCTCCTCAGCCATCTTCATTAGTTTTTGCTGTCTATATCGTTTGTTCCTTGAATTGGTCTCCCCACGTCCTTCCTCGCTCCCGGCCTCTCTTTCCCATGTTGTTGATTTCCCCCCTCTCATTTCTTCACATCCTTTTGTCCTGTTTCTCCCCCACCTTGTCCACCCATCCCTCTTCGTTTCACTTCCTCTCTCTCTCTGTCTCTCAAAGAGTCCTTGAGGTGTTTATCTCCATCCAGCTGCTAACCATATAGAATGTTCATATCTGATTCAATTTCCCAGAATTGTGCCGGAAAGCCCTTATCCCTCTCCTCCTCCACTCATCACATACACATGCACACACGCAAGAACACATGCATGCACGCACACCACACACTGGCCTGCACTTGACTGACAGCTTTACAATTTAGGCATTTAGCAGTTTTCCATTCCACAAGTGGCATTGGATGAGGCTTCAGTGAAGTGCCTGGAATTGGAGAGATATGGTTGCGTTTTATAGGAAGGAAAGGTATGACATCTTTCCTGATACGCTGGTGCATACGTCACATTGTAGAGAGCAGAGAGAGAGCGAGCGAGAGCGAGAGCGAGAGAGTAAGAAGGAGAGAGAGGACAGATGCTGGCAGCACTTATTTTTGAAGTCACCATTGTGTGGACTGACTGGACTCACCTAATCTCTTGTTCTCCTTTACACGCCCCCCCCCCTGACCATTGAGACCACTCACTCACGCACACGCGCGCACACACACACACACACACACACACACACACACACACACACACACACACACACACACACACACACACACACACACACACACACACACACACACACACACACACACACACACACACACACACACACACACACACACACACACACACCCCTTCCCTCCTGACGTCCCCCCGTGAGAAATGGAAACTATGAAGCTCAATGTTGTTTCCCTCAACTATTTCCCCTCGCTGAGTATTTTTCTGTCTTTAATTGCCTCTGTCACAGTCCCAGTGGTCCACCCCACCACAGAGCTGATGAGCCACACTTTTTTAGTCAGTCAATAGCCATCTCCACTGTCCCCCGGACCTCCCGCCACCCCCACGCCGCCACACCGTGCATCTGTATAAGGTCACTTTATTGGATTTCTGCAGCAGCCGTGAAAGAAAGAGAAAAAAAATAAAGGGGCTAAGGGAGATAATAAAGGGGCCCCCAGCGCTAGGCCTGTAACTCAACCCAGAAGAGTTCATGGCAGGCATGCCCATCCCTCCGCCAAGTACAAATGACCAATTATCGCCCAAGTCTGGAGCTTGTCTGCTTCGCTAGGGGCCTAACGACCACCATAAAACCCAGAACGACAGCCGTGCACCTATATTCTTGTTAATAAGTTTGCAGGCAGACCATGATGTAAATCTGCTGTAATTGGGGACTGGGATCACGGGATCACTTAGATTAGTGTGCCCACTTAAAACATTTTTGGTTAAAGCGTGATTTGTACAAATCTATATATTTATATATATATATATATATACTGTACTTTTTCATATTTTTCACTACAATGGCTTTTATTAACACTATCCAGAGTGACTTCCATCAATTGCCACCATAGAATAAGCTCCAAAATCCTACAGCAACGATATATCAGGCAAGTAACCAGAGCTAGAAGATGTGTGAGGGCACTGTGCCCCATCATCCTAGAGCGATCAGAGGAGTGTCACGACAAGAAAAAGGGTGCAGGATGTGAGAAGAAGAACAGAACGGTTTTAATTTGCGACTGTGTCTCTGAGAGCTTCCCAGTGGCCTTTTGTGAGACGCTGCAGACTAGAGAGAGATCCCACAGTATTTCATCATGGATACATGGTTGCAAAACAATAGTCCAGCTGCTGCAGAAACGCATTTCTTTTCGGGTTGTTACATTTTTGCTTATAATTCTACCTTTACATGCACACAGGCATTTTAGTCATTTACTGAACACTTGAATCCAGTGCTAATAACAAGTCACGAACATGTTTCAAGTTGTGGACAATGTATATTACAAGGAACCAACACTACAATGTGCAAGGACTAAGCCAGTATAGAGCATGTTCCACATGATAATGGAGAATTAGATAAAACAAAAGAGTTGGCAGTATATGAGTAGGCCTATAGGTGTTTTAAACATGGAGGAAACAAGAACCTGGAGGACACATAATACGTACTGTGCACACGTTCACACATGCACACTCACACACACACACACACACACACACACATGCACACACACACACACGCACGCACACACACAGTAGCAGAAGCTGTTCTGCTTCCCCGTCACGTACGATGCCACGGCTGGACGTGCGCTCCGTTGAGCTGACTGCCCTCGGATTGATTCACCTGTCGCTTGACCGGATTTGATTCCCCGGGGCGTCGTACATGCCGAGCGTTCGACAGCAGTCGCAGCTGCCGAGAGGCTCGCTGCTCATCTGCCGCCGTACCCCAACCCCCCCCCCCCCCCCCCATCAAACCCCCCAAAAGCCTCCCCCTTCTCCCCTATGCTATCCCTTCACAGGCACTGCCTCCATGCTTGCATGGGTCTCTCTCCTCTCCCTTGCACGAGGGCCGATAAAGTAGATTTATAGTCGTGACGGGGGAAAGCAAACTCGGCGAGTGTGTTAACTTTATCTTCAAGGGCGCGACAGGGTTTGGTGGGGCGGCGGCGAGGGGTGGGAGCGGCGGTTCTGAGGAGTAATGGCTGAGCCGGGAATGTGAATCAGACGGGAAAAAAGGTCACATTTCTCAGCGATAAGAGAGACCGCTGCTCCGGCAACGGTGACTGACAGAGAGATGGATAAATGAGAGGCGACAGACATGGCTGCCTCGGGGCTCCACAAACAGGCACTTGCACACACACACATGAGCGCCCGTGCACACGCAGGAGTCTAGATAACGTGTGTATTTGTTAAGCCTTAGAGTTTAATGCCTCCACTTTAATTCCTCTTTCTGTCATTCACTGAGTGTGTGTGTGTGTGTGTGCGTGTGCGTGTGCGTGTGCATGTGCGTGTGTGCGTGCGCATATGTGCACATGCACGTGCGTGTGCACGTGCGTCCCCTTTCACCCACAGCCTCCCCACACAAATTTCAATAGCCACATTCAATCAGCTCCATTCTGCCAAGCTCATTCTCTTTCATCGCCCAGGGTCCAACTCAATACGTCCCTCCAGGCTTTTTCCCTCCTTCTGTCTCATCTGAAGGATAAATGTCAAGTGCGGCTTACGTAACATCTGATCCATACCTGTTTTTATCAGAAAAGATTGGACCCTGGCTCAAACATGCTCCGAGTATAGCACTGACCTCATTCTTCATCTGTGAGAACGCGAAAGGCTGAGAGCGTAGCATGCAGCCTCTTCTTAGAGGACTGAAAAGGAGAAGCAGCTTGGAGCGTTATCAAGGTACATGAAAAAACAACAGGAGCCATTTTTATGTACTGTAGATCTGAACAGCTCTCTGTGATCGACTTTTCCAATGACAGATTTTCATCACATGAAGGCTATAGTCATAACAGAGGTGCTGGTTGAGATGTTGATTACCACAGACTGAGGAACAGCCTGATGAATCAAGCCTCTCCATCTACCATTTAACACAGCTTTCTGCATACACACACACACTGACACACATGTGCAGACACGTGCACACACACACGCACGCTCAATACACACTCGCACCCACACATTCAACTGCACTCAAGGTATTTGTGTTTGTCGTGTCTTATGTTTGATTATTATTATGTAGTAGATGTAGCTCCATCGATGACATGAACAGTATCACCCTCAGATCATCCATGTCAGGTTTAGGATTAAGATATTAGTATGAGAGTAAAGAATGTTGTATCAGGCATGTGTGTAATGAGGCAGTTGTAAAAGTTTCATTTGACCTGTGGAAGAATCCTATATTAAAATTTGCTTAAGGGAGGACTGGCTGGCGGGCGGACTTCGGATGTCACACTCATGTCACCATGACTCAGCCATAACCATATAAGAAGTGTGTTGTCTGACCTCAATGTGTCGTCATATGGCATCAGGCGCAAACAAGTCACTCCACTATCAGCTCCATATATGGGCACAAAAGGGGGCATGCTCATATGGGCATTTACTGATGACATCAGGGATCTCCATATATGGGTATAAAAGGGACAAGGACTGACAGATAAAGATATCTCCATATATGGGCATAAAAGTGACAAGGACTGATATAGATACAGATATCGCCATATATGGGTTTAAAGGAGACAAGGACTGACAGATACAGAGATCTCCATATATGGGCATATCAGTTGGATTGGCGGTGTGACGTAGTAAGCTAATCAATATTTTTGTTTTGTTCACTACAGATGAGTAGCTTACATTTGGCTTCACTTCCAACAAAAGGCTATTGATATTGCATAAAATTGTTGTAAATCGATGCATTGTATATGTGACTTTGTTAGTTCAAATATGGCCCACTTTGAAAGAAGCTTGGACACCCCTGCTCTACACCAAATCTCTTTGTGAGCTTGTAGATCAGTCATTTCCACAAACTTCTCACCTATTATGACATTCCAAGAATAATGATGCAAGGGCTCATGTGGATGAAGTCATTGAACGTTACACCATGACTCAGGATCCTAAGGAGCCCCGGACTCCTAGACTGAGTCTCCATCTGAGTGAACATTTTCATCCACTGTCACGAGGACAGGGTTTCTGCTTCGATGACTCTCTTGTCAAGCTGACCTTAGAGCCAGCATCCGTATGATCACTGATTCTCCTCAACACAGCAGTGTCTATTCTAACGGCAAAGTCAGACAGGTCAGCTGAGTACGGCCCGATTTATGCCCCGTTGTATGCGGTGGTGTTGCGCGCCGAAAATAGCCGATCTACAATGACAACAATAAATCACGCTTACCGCTCCACTGAGGGACACTGGGTTGAATGGCCAGAACTCCAGCTCTCCAGGGCTGAGAAGGATGTCTCTTCAGGGGCTCGGACATAAAGCTGCTGATGGCCTGGTCAGCCACGTTCCAGGCCCTTGTCTGATTCTAAAATCAGGACAAAAAAAACTTTTTTCGTTTTTTCATAAATTATTGTCCTACTTGATCACACTACAGCGTCACACAAAAGCATCAAAAGTAGCTTGTAGATCTGCTACTTTTGTTATTTTTTCATTTGAATCCTGAAAAGTAACAGTTTTGGACATATGAGGTTTCCACCCGACAGAGACGAAATACTACGACTCGCTGTGAAAATAAGATGTGTTGTGAAACAGCTCATTAAGTAATCATTTGTATTACTTACTGATTAGGTGTCCATTGTTTTGCTCTGAATGGAGCCTCCTTCGTGCTCAGTGTTTCTCATTCAGAGCTGGATGCTCTGTATTAGTCAGGGGATATTAGCAGAACATTTTCCAATCTTGGAATAAATTCCTTACCAAAAAAAATCTTCACCAATGTGTTTGTAAAGGTGTCTAGTAACACATCTCACAAAGACTGAAATGCTGTTTCCCTAGGAGAATTTTTGACAGCTGCTGAAAGTTGGGGTACCCACCATTTCCCTGCATTTCCATGCAGGGAAAAAAAATCGAATTTTAATTCTGTTTTAAGTAGCATGTGAGGGGTCAAAATAGGGTGTTTTTATGATTCTGAATCCATTGCAAGCATTTGTTTTGCACAAAAACCTCTCCTTGGGCTAAAAACAGCCCAATCTCAATGGGCTTTTTACACAAAAAGTATACCTGGAAAAGGATGGCTATGGCCGTTTTTAGCCCAAGGAGTGGTTTTGGTGCAAAACAAATGCTTGCAATGGATTCAGAATCATAAAAACACCCTAGTTTGACCCCTCACATGCTACTTAAAACAGAACTAAAATTAGATTTTGTTTTCCCTGCATGGAAATGCAGGGAAAAGGTGGGTACCCCAACTTTCAGCAGCTGTCAAAAATTCTCCTAGGGAAACTGCATTTCAGTCTTTGTGAGATGTGTTACTAGACACCTTTACAAACACATTGGTGAAGATTTTTTTTGGTAAGGAATTTATTCCAAGATGTTTTTAATATCCCCTGACTATATGCTCTCATGTCTGATAAAAGACAAAGAAGACTGATAGTTTACTAATTTAACCCATTCAATCTGGGAACGCATCTCTGTCATTTTAGATTTATTTGGCTATTCAAAAAGCAGATATACAAGCTCATAGTGCGGAACCGAGTGCCGCACTATGAGCTTGTAGATCTGCTATTTTGAAAATGTGTGCAAATATTTGAATATATATATATATATATATATATATATATATATATATATATATAAGTGAACATTAGTAAAATATTTTGTTCCAGGGACCCCCAGAAGCAAAGATTTGAGTTAAAAATGTTGTTCCAAAAAATATATGTATTGTAAAGATTTGCACAAATATTCACGATTTTTCAAAAATAGCAGATCTACTGTACAAGCTCATAGTGCGGCACTTGGTGCTGCGCTATGAGCTAGTATATCTGCTATTTTTGAATAGCCAAAGTATAAAATAATGGTTATAGCTCAAATCTAAAATGACACAGATGCATTCCCGGATTGAACGGGTTAAAGGAAAAAGATTCCTTACTTCAGACTTCCGAGATTGTTTTCATCCTTAATGACATGTTTTCACATCCTTGAGTTCTGAAATATAAGAACAAAGTGAATCAAAGTTAAACTTTCTTGCTGTTAATTCTCCGTATAGTATATACAGTATATCACAGTTAACATGTGAGAAACAAGTGACTAATCTCAGGCTGTAGTTGATAGATATCAGTATTCACCTCGTCAGTTCAGTATGGCTCCATGAGTATTTAACGCTTAGCAATAGAAACAAGGCAAAACGCTCGGTCAAAACAATCGATTAAATCTCTCTCTCAAAACTTGGTGGCTCAGTTATACAATGATGAACTGGAGTAATGTGTGATATTTAAAAGGTGCTTTGTGAAGACAAAATGCTACTGTGTGATACTACTGTATGATCTAATCTAGCTTTAAATATTACGCTCATAAGGAACAAATCAATACAATGTGAACAAGGTTAATGTAAGGGTAATGGCTCACTCATTACCTGCTTTATTCAAAACTATTTAAGAATCTAGCACATATTCTGGGATTAATGTGACAAGTGTGAATCTATGGTTATAGAAGGACAGCTAATGGGACATTAAAGATTCATTTAAATTAACATGGCCCCAAAATAAATGGGTATTACAATTACCAAGAATCTCTATACATTATATCATTATAACTAGCAACTTTTTGAAAGTAATGAAAACCATCCTTTAGAAATTAATACATACCAGCCTTTAGAAAGAAAATACTAACCTTTAGGAAATACAATTAGGCAGAAGTTAGATAGAGAATATTATACCAGACTCAATCTTTGCGAGAGTAGACATTCCACAACTCCTTTTCTTATTTCAGGCTCTCCAACTTCGCACTTTCATGAAATGGAACGAAATGCTATACAAATAATTTGAAGTGATTCTCTTCAAAGGAAAATGGTGGTCTGATCAGAGGCTGCTTCTTGGTTTGTAGCATTTTGTGCAAAACAAGCCCCTCCTGCAGATTTGAAAGGCAATCGTTTGCAATCGGAATGTTCTTCAATGGTTCTTTATTGGTTCTTTGGGGTGGTTGAGATGCTCTGCCATACAAAGAAACTGTTAAGCCTTTGTGTAGGTTCTCTACTGGTTCTTCAGTTTAGTTTAGGCACTTCTAATGGTTCTACATAGTATAATTTGTCAAAGGTTCAATATAGAACCTGCTGCTATACAGTATATAGCTCCAAAAGCGGTTCCCCAATAATTACAAGCCAAAGAACCACTTTTAGAACTATTTTGCATAATTGAAATTCTTTGTTTAGCCACATTAACCCTGGCATTGCTATTTTGAGCAAATATGTTTCAAAATATTGAATTTTTCAAGCTCACAACACATGTACAAGTATAACGTATATATAGTTAACCTCCTCTCTCTCTTCCTCTCTCTCTCTCTCTCCAGCTGCCAAGTACAACGGTGAGCTCTACAACAAACGTCGTCTGATGGTGGAGCTCCCGTCCAAGGGTGGCTTTCCCCTGCAGCCCATGGCTCACCTGCGATCCAACATGGTCAACATGTCCTCCATGAGTCCCCCGATGACCACCAACCCCATGGCTTCTAACCCCATGCACCCGACAATGACCCATATGACCCAAATGACTTCTCTGGGCCCGCTGACGCCGGAGCCGGTGGCCACATACGTGACAGAGATTCCCACCATGTCGTCTGTCTCCACCCTGCCCACAGAGCGGCATGGAGGAGGTGGTGGAGGTGCAGGAGGTGTAGGTGGGCTAGCGGGAGGACTCAAAGCCAATGGGCAGAAGCCCAAAGGCAGCCACGGCCTCGGCGGTCCCCACATGGGTCCTCATATGGGTCTTCACACAGCTCCACATATAGGTCCTCATATAGGTCCTCATGCAGGTCCTCATATAGGTCCTCATGCAGGTCCTCATGCCGTGCACATCAGCCACGGCACTCACACTCACACTCACACTCACGGCCACGGTAGCAAGGGGCCGGGGGGCCTGGGACTGGGGGGTCCCTCCGCCATGATACACATGACAGGGACCATGCCGGGTGGTTCCTCCATGGGGATGTCCAGAGCCGCGGCTGCTGAGGCCGCGTTTGTGGGCTCGGGCACCATGGGCCACCACCCGATGGCCTATAGCTCCAACACCATCGGTGCGGGGCAGGGCATGGGGTTGGGCATGAAGGCCTGGGACGGGACGGAGACGGTGGGGCGGCGGAAGGCTTACGGTCACAAGAGGCCACAGTGTACCATCCTGGAGCCCAACCCACTCCACAACACCAGGGGCCACAGCCACAGCCAACATTTCCTTCCCACTCAGCCCTACTTTGTCACCAACAGCAAGACGGAGGTGACCGTGTGAGCGAGAGGAAGGAAGGCTGAGAGCGGGAGAGCGAAGGAACTTGTGTGGGGGAGTGGTTGGCAAAAGCTACGAGGAGTGAAGCATCAAAGGAGAAAGGACACTGCAAGTCCAGGGTCGTTGGTCTGTGTGGAATGTGTGTTTGTTTCAAGGCCTGAAGTTTTGGTTTGTTGCTACCGAGGCTGAACAGGCGTCACAGCCTAAAGGAACGATTCTCGTTTCACAAAGAGAGGGAGCCAGCCAATCACAACGCTGAAGCATACCTTCGCTGTTGAGTGAGGACAGCAACTCGGTTGTTGGCATCTGTTATGACCAACAGCCCGCAAAGGAGGACGTGGGGCGATGTGTCACGTGTGGTCTGATGTGTCACGTGTGGTCTGTGAACTTTGTGATTATGTGAGAGTCTCGCAGCTCATGTCCAGCATGTAAAGATAACATTGTCAGACAGACAACAGGGCAACTGATACTGATGACATCACCATGGACTGACTTTGTGAAACCAAAAGTGACAAGCAATACAAGGGATCCACTGCGAACAACCACAGCAACATGGAGGTTGCGTGTGTAACATAAGGCCTGATTTATACTTTGTTGCGTGCCAGTGTCGCGCACCAGAAATATATCTACAAGCTTGTGAGCTTGTATTTCACTGCGCGACACCTGCGCGCAACTGAGTATAACTCAGGCTTACCACACAAGCTTCTCTTGCCTACCACAGAGCAAAGTGTGGGACTTGGAAATGAAATAGAAATGACATAATCCACGATTCACCTTCTACTGTCTCCCAAGGCCAGGGAATCAGCCGCACGATGAATCCCAGCTTGGGGGCTTTGGACAACAGCCCAGGCAGTGCTTTTGTGCTGCAGCTATTCAGAAACAGCCTTGGAAAGTTCCATCATGGACAGCTACCCTTCACGTCTTCAGCCGTGTAGAGAGAGCAGGGCGGTTTGCTCCTCGCACTGCCATTGTTCTGCAGCAATCTCCCTCCGCTCTGATTGGAGACAGCTGGCCCAGGGGAGTGGGGGGGGGTTGTGTTGGGAGGGGGTTAGGGAGAGAGGCAGCATCTGGATGGCACCATTGCTCGCAGAGTTTTCTTGGAGGGATGAACATTCAGACACATAGATATACATACAGTACACACACACACGTGCGGAAATACACAAACTCACACACTCATGAGTAAATTCGACATGCACGCACACACGCACAAACATACAGTATACACAACAACACAGACAAACACACCTACACAGGAAATACATAAATGCACAAATTCCCATACAAAAAAAAACGAAATAAACAATGAATATAGTATGCAGATCAGACATATGCAGAAATGTGTACACACACACACACACACACACACACACACACACACACACACACACACACACACACACACACACACACACACACACACACACACACACACACACACACACACACACACACACACACACACACACACACACACACACACAGTATAGGCAATAGGCACCTGTAAAGACACAAAGCAGCTGCTTCCGCTGACAATGCAACATTACTGTAGGTGCAGTAAACATTGTGCTTCTTAGAATCCCCATTTCTTCACACATGAATAACTTGGCTTCTGAGTAGAACTTTTTCACTTTGAAAATAGAGTTCAAAATGTAAATCCACAGCAACAAGCAACAAGCTGCCTGACCGGGAAATGTGAACAAAAACAGTAGGACCAAAAATATCCCAGTTATTCATGGTGATGGAAGACAACAGTGGCTCATGGCTGCCTGCCTGTACATCAATCATTCTATTCTCATGCCACAGCTCAAATAAAAACACAACCCAGCACATAATGAATATCTGTTGTACCTTTTAGGTTTTGAGGTTTTTACATTTGAAGGCATTTCTGTTTTATCTTGCAAGATGCAGGACAGAGAGTGTAAAGGGGGAGCTGGGGGGATTTCTACCCTTTAAGTTTCAACTAAACACTGTGCAATAATTGGGACATATACTGTGTTATACACCCTGCGTTTATGTGTACTTCTTTGTACGACAAATAGCAAAAATAGGTGATCTACAAGCTCATAACATGTTGCAACTTGGCGGGTTGTGAGCTTGTATACCTGCTATTTTTGAACATTTTGAATTAAGAAAAAGACAAATGTTGACAAATTTGCTCAAAATAATTACAGGGTTAATGTGGTTATTAAAAGAATAAAAACATATCCCCACTGGTGATAAGAAAGGAATGAGGGGGGAAATCAAAAGCAGAGGCATGGACTTCCCCCCATCCCCCAAGCAAATCAAACCCAAATCAAACCCTGCTGTACAGTCTGCTGTACAGTCTTGATTGATTGATTGATTGATTGATTGAATACATTATTAGACAGAAATGCAAACAGCACAAGGTACAGTCATACATTTGGGCTAAAAGGATAACACAAAAAAACGTCCTGGGGACTTGCTTCCATTGTGGTCCTTTGGGCATTTCATGTCCATGTTTACCTGCACAGCACAGTAAGCAAGCATAACCCAATTAACACAGCTATAGCTTTATGTGCAAGCTTTGCATCTATTTAGGTGAAGTAGGAAGCTACACAGTACATGCTATGGATCACATACTGTCTTAGCAGACACACATGGTTTAAGGGGATTATAGGGGATTTAAGAGGTCATGAGAGAATACAGATGCCGCCCCTGTACCTGAAATGAATGCATTCTCACACATACATGCGCGCACACACAAAACCATACAACTAGTCACAAACATGGTAATCCACACACAAAACACACACACACACACGCGCACACACACGCACACGCGCACACACACACACACTGTTCACACTGCTTTCTGGTCGTGCGGTGTGGGCCAGTGCCTTCCCTTCATCTCTGTTCCTGAGAGCATGCTTCACAGGGCAGAGCGGTGTGTGTCTACCATAACACCCCCAGCAGTACCAACAGTACAGACAGACTGAGAGAGCCCAGTCAGCAGCGTGCTGTCACTGCACCAACTGTACATCAAAGACAACTCCAGATCTTGGCCCCTTTGTAGCGACTACTGACACTATACTTCTTTTTATTTCATTTTATAAATATAACATTGACTATTCTGTCCGCCTCTCTATCTACGATCTATCTATCAATCTCTCTTGCCTTTTTTTTCACTCTTGTTTCCTTCTATCTTGGCTTTGTTCTCCTTATCTGTATGGAGGAGGGGAGAAGAGAAGCCGACCAACTTTCAGGATGGAGATCTGAGATGTACAGTACTGTGATGATCCTTTTGTGCGGTGCTGCCGTGATGAGCAGGGGCCGCAAGACAATGAATAATGACCCCTCCTCCCCCACCTTAAGAGACCAGATTGGTTTCCCCGCAGCCGTTGTTGAAGACAAAAAGAAAGAAAGAAAAAAAAGGAGGAGATTGATTCCGCGTGCCAAAAAGAAGAAGAAAGAAAGCTATTTCCATTTGCAGTTTTGTACCATTGTGTGTCCTTTTGAACACCACGCGCATTTTCACTTGGATTTTTGTATGCGTGCGTGTGTTTGTGTGTGTGTGTGCACGCGCACGCACGCACGTGTGTGCGTGCATGCATGTGCGTGAGCTTGTGTGTGTGTGCAGTTTCTGTGGCATTTAACTATGTGTACTGTCGTTGGATAAGACAATGTGAATCAAGTAGTGCACAGCATGGAACCTGAGTTGACAAATTGACAAAGTCAAAAGACATACAATACAAAAGTTTTGTATTAATAGGAATCTCTTGTGTCCATCCATTCTAAAAACACTTTATATGAATTTTAGGGGTAAAAATGCCCCACAGAGTAAAATCCTCAGTTAAGCACTTGGGGTCTATTCTTTGACCCCTCCCTTTTTTCCTTCTACACAGAATCTCTTCGCCATAAAAAAGGCCGAACTACAAGCTTACGTGTCACGTCGCGACACAATGTGAGCTTGTACTGTCTACTAATTTACCCTATTTTCACAGAAAGTTCCCTTATTCTGACATGCCCATAATACAGACACTAGGGTTGAAGTTGTTAATTTAATTCTGAGAATGTACAAATGGACACGTAAGGTACAAAGGGTAACACACTCAGTTACTCAGAGATAAATGAACACTGGGGATTTTACTGTGTGAAGTTGATGATCATTTAATATCTTTGAAATATTGAGCATTTGGTATGCTATGATTTTGTTACCTCCTGTCATTTCAAGTCCCATAATTAATTTGTGCACATTTATTTCATGAGAACATTTATTTGCCACTTTTTTACATGATGACTGTGACATTTTGGAACAAGTCAGTCTCAGTTTGACTTGTCCTCTCTCTCCACAAGTGTCCTCCCCTCTTGTCTTCTATAGTGGTACTGTAATGTAGCAAAAAAAAAAAACATGCATTCATATGACATCAATCCATAACTACAGTTTGTACTTGACACTAGCACAGTGGTTCTCAAACTGTTTAATTTCAAGGACCCCCATGACTCTGAGAGTGTACAAATGTATGTATGCGTGCGTTTGTACACTCTCAGTTACAAACCTGTAAGGGTCCATTTGGAACCCCTTCAAGGAACCCTTTCAGAAGCACTGCACTAGGGTGACAGACCTAATTTCTTAACCACCTTACCCCTGGCATCCTTATTTTGGGCATGACATTATTTTAAAACTTTCAAAACAGAAAATGTTCCCCCAAATATTTTCAAGTGACCAAAACATTCTTTGCAATTTCTGACAGCTGGTATCAGAGCAATACTAGATTTTTCCTCAGTTCCTCTTGGAGACAGAGTCCAGAGTTGGCATGCATTAATGTGTGTCTGGCGGTGCCAAGGTTGCGAGAGCAACGTGAGTTGAGAAGCAGGTCAGCGTTTATTCAAGGAGAGAGTATTGGACCCAATTGACTTAAGCCAGCAACGCAGAAAGTCTGGAAATTTGAACCCCCCCTCGTTGGCCACTCCCTGCGGCTTCAACCTTGAAGCTCAGTCAGCTCTGCAAGGCAGTGGCTGGAACAATCGGTAAGCAAGCAGTGCCTTGGAAACAGGCAGATCGCTAAAGAGGTATCTAGAGCAGTCAGTGAACATGACCAGACCACCAAAGTTACTTTTCTCATGTACTGTTCTTGTCCAGGTACAGGTAGCGGGAAGACAGTACCAAGACAGTCCCAATATTCAGTCAGTCAGTTGGCTTTATTCAGTCCCTCTCTCTCTCATTCAAAACGTTGTATTATTAACCACTTTCAACGTGGCATCCTTTTGGGCATGTTTGCTTTTCCCCCCCGTATTCTTTAAAAAATATCCGATCTTCTACTTTTGCTGTGCGACACTGTCATATGACAAACTATAAGACAGGGCTTAAGTGGTTAAGTCACTGCACTGTAGAATAATTCTGGTATCCTTTATTCTAACCAATTACCCATCAAACCAGGGGATTCCACTAATTAGCTCTCCTTCTGTGGTTGAAGGTGCTTTAATTGGTATACATTCACACCGCTGAGTCAATAGACCCTTTTCACAGCAGCCACATTGACAGAAATAGTTGTAGCCTATAATGTTACTAACTTGTGTGGTGTTACCAATGATATTAATTAAGGTTCTATTCCAGCAGAGCCTGATCTCCAGTGAGCTAACATGCACAATTGTGTTTTTTTCCTGAATAGAACACAACCTTAATTAGTCACATTGGTAAAACACCTGTGTGAAGGAAGTAATGTTGCACAATGCGTCGCAATGCTAAGTGTTTCGACCTCGGCTATTTTCAAAACATTTTGAAGATTTGGAAACATTTGGAGAATTATTTAAAACAACTCGGATGGTGGTCCGTGGCCAAATACCATGGCCAGCCTCCAAGTCACCTAGAAGACCACAGAGAGCGGCAACTGCGTGTTTTCAGCAACTGCACCTCCGATGGTCCCCCCCCCCCCTCTACCACAGCCAGTGGCAATCACAAGATTTCCTCAGATCTATCCGGTATTTACTCCATGCCCTCAACTGAGCCAGGTCTTGATTGCCCCGTAGCCGTAGGTGAACTGCCTGCCAGAAATCAAAGGCAGTGTGTGTGTGCACGTGTGCGCGTGTGCGCGCGTGCGTGACACTGTGTGTGTGTTTGTTTCTGCCTGGCTGAATGCGAGCCAAATAAGCAGAGGCAAGATTGGCCTAATTACTAGAATCATGCAGGCCTCGCTCTCTGGCTCGTGCGCTCCAGTTTACGGGGCACAGCACTTCGCCTGCGTATTGATCAGCAGGAGGAGGCAACTGGAATCAGGCCAGCGTACGGCGGTACGGCCCAGAGTCTTGTAGTGTTAATGGCTATGCTGAGTACAGCTTGGCATTGTGTTCCACTGCTTAAAAAAGGAAAAGGTGCTTAAATTATCTCCTATTCTCGGCCCTTGTTGAGTACCCTGTATACAAATCTATAGTCAGAGGCTGAGGAGAATAATTACAGGAAATGGAAACTCAGCCAGGCTGCTCACTGGCAGCAGAAAATAGACCTATTCTTAACATCTGAAGAGCGCTTCCCATTTGAAGCCTGCTTTGATTCAGATTTTTTCCCTAGCTGTTTGTGAGGGAGATGGTCAGGTAGAGAGATCTGTTCCATCAGAATCCATCTTGAAACAGTGAAATAGAAATAGAAGAGTAGGGAACCATGAAAGAAAGGAGATTAGATAGATAGATAGATACAGTAGAATTTATTTTTTGAAATTTTGCCCATAATGACATGCCCAAAATAGGGACACCGGGTTCAAAGTTGTTAATCATACACTCCATCAGAAATACCGTCAAGGGCTGTGTTGAACAGACCAAAATACAAGAGGAAAACAGGTGAGGTGAGGAGTCATATCAACATGAGGCAAGACCAAAACCAACAACCAAGCTGTTGATATAGGCCTATGATGGCGGGACATGGCACAGGAATGGTATGCCCGCGTGCGCACACACACACCCCCCCACCCACCCACGCACGCACACACACACGCACACACACACGGTTATTACAAACTTAAACAAATTTGAAGTGATGGACACACCTTTGCCTTACACTCTCACACACACTCTCTCTCTCTCTCTCTCACACACACACACACACACACACACACACACACACACACACACACACACACACACACACACACACACACACACACACACACACACACACACACACACACACACACACACACACACACACACACACACACACACACACACACACACACACACACACACACACACACACACGTGTACTGTATATGAATGCGCACACAGACACTATTTATATTTATTCTGTCCTATAGTGGAACACAAATTCTATTCTGTTATTACTCTGATTCAGACCCACAGCCACTTATTCATGTCCTATATTGATTTCCAATGGCAGATTTTATCTGTAGCTTTTGGCCAAAACAGTCCACAGATTCCGAGATCAATAACATGATGTAGGCTATCGATTCTCCCACATGGACTGGGTTATTGCTAACGTTAGTTTGAACATGTATTGGGGTTGATTGTTTTGTACCCTGTAACCATGACTGCATACAGTGGTAGTCATTGCTAATGTCCCCCCATCATGACTGTGTTTAGCCTTTATCCTTCAGTACATTGATACTTCACATGTTTGTACATCTATGCTGCATTAAATACAGCAGATTGTTTTCTCTGGAACTTTTACACATTAGGACCAAAATTAGTACGTCTTAAAACTAACTGCTGCAATATATCAAAACCAACTAGTAATTTACAATGGCAAAGAAATTAGCAAAAAACTTCTTCTTGTAAATGGAGCCAAATTTACCGCAGTGTTATTTTAGCAAGCATGCAGTTAAGAAGTGCATTCTTGTGTAATGCTACTGTAGATCTGTACTCTATATAGGTCCGCTGCAGCAAAACAATATTTTTGTAATCATTATGTCTTCAAACGGAAGATGTCAAGCATGGATTATTCTAGATGTCAGTGTAATAGTACACAAAGCCAAAAAGCATTAACTGTATATAAAATATAGTTTGTCTTCTGTCCCTGCAAAAAGCATCGTTGGCAGAGAATCGGCTTGTGTGTTAGTTTAGTAGCATTTGAGGGGGTTTATTTTTCTTCTAAATGAAATCCAAACCCTACACATAATGGTGTGAGCACACAAAAGGCAGTTGCAAAAATTTGCTTTTGTATGGGGGTACTCCAGAGACAACGTGGCTGTCTGTAAATAAACAATATCGAGGCAGAAAGTAAGTCAAGACACAATGCAGTCTGTGAAAAGTGTTATCACGAGCTGAAGAGGACTATGAACAGGAAATGGCTGGGAGTCGGGCGGTGACAACACTAAAGGGCTCACACAACAAGTTGCATTTCTCCTAAACTCCTGCCATTGTTTTCAGATTGTTTTTCTTTTTTCCTTCGGGTATCCCTCTCATCATCGTTGTCGGTTTCCTGAACTCGATGACGTCACAAATGTCGCTTTCAAACAAAAATCAACATCTTCTGTACATTTGGACAAAAAAAATCATATTTCTATATTCTTTATTTACTGTACATGTATATACATAATGTATATGTATATTACTAAAGGGTTTCTCGTCAGCTATGTTTACGACTTTGTATAGCGTCCGTTTTGTATGCGCAGCAACAATTCTCACCAATCCACACTTGTGGATGCACACATACACAGAAAAAAAAGAGATGCAGTCATTTTGCGTTGTCCAATTATGCCTATTTTATATTCCATCGTATGACAGCATCGTGGACCACAAATAGGCAATCTGTAAGCTCTGTGAGCTTATAGAATGACTATTTTCGGCACGCCGTCACCGTGGTACAATTAAGTATAAATCGGTCCTCACATGTTCAAATTAGTGTGATCCTATGGTGTGCTTTGTTTGTTTGATTTGCGTCATAAACCTATAGTAAAGATACATGCTGTTGGCAATGAAATGCAGGGGATCGAACTTGCATTTCCACATTCTAGTATGCGACAAACACTTGGTTTTGAACTCTCAGAGCCGAGAGATATACTGTTACCTTTGAAGAATCAATAAGCTATGTGCGATATCAATACTATCCATTAGCCAAACATATCTTTTTATGAACTCTTCTATCGACTTTCTGTTATTAATCACGCGTTACATGCAAAGATATATGAAATTATCTTGTTTATATTTTTGATGTCCGAACAAAGTTTGTGGTACTGTATTTATGCATTACGTGTATATGGGATACATATTCTATGACCCCAGCACTGCATTTATTGCGTGGACTAGTTAATTTAAAAAAGCATATTTTCTATGGTAGAGCCCTTTTTGCCACTATTGTTTGCACAGTATAGCTTCTGATATGCACCGTGACAATATGCTCCATGCCCTTACACATTATCCTATACGGTTCACTTATGATTTGTGACATTGAGTTATGATGCGAAAGATGTATTTTTTGGGTACTATTGAAAATACTATTAGAAAAAGAGATATAGCAAATGTTTTTGTCCAAGAACTATATTTACAGTACCATAGTGTTGCTATATGAATTTGTCCGCTTTTCTTACGTTTTTGTTCTTTCTGTTGTTGAAGAATGTTGATTTACCATCTGACAGTATATTATCATTGTTCTATATAAAACTTTTCTTACGTGGCAATAAAAGAGAACTTCTGTAAGCCGTGCCTTTGTCTTTATTGGACTCTCCCTCGTCTTATTTCCTCTTGTCATTTTTGGGACACATTGACGGACCCTCACAGGTCCGTTTTTAAACTTCCAAATTAACCGTAAACACTCCAGATTTTGCTTTGTATTTAGCTCCACTCCAATGCTCGCTCTCCTCCTGTCGCCTCCGCCTATAAGTACCCTCCACTTATCTCATCTCACCTCCAGTGCTCTTCCCTCCCTCCCTCCTGCCATACCTCTGGGCTTCAGTCTCTTCTGATTCAATCACTTTCTTTCCTTCTCTCCCTCCCATCGTCTCCTCTCCTCCACTCTCCTCTAGTTCACTTACCTCCCTCCTCCAGTTCTATCCCTGCCTTTGCCTCTCTTTACAGCCACTCCTCCTTTTCCCCTCCATTTCCTCTCCCCCGCCCTCCCCCTTTGTCTCTCGACTCCTGAGGTCTCTCACCATGCGTGCCAACGTGGTGCCAGAGTTAATGTGTCCTTGGACTTCAAACAGCACATATCTGCCAGACACAATCTGGACCCACAGTTTTGGTTGTAAACATGTTTATCTATTTTACCTTCAAATGAACCACTGATTCAAGGTGGAACAGCAGAGAGATGCAGCTTTTTTTTCACAACAAATCACGACAAACACACACCAGAGTTCTTCTCGATTGCTTTGGCTCATTCCTTGAAACAGTGTTTGCATTCTCATAAAAAACGTCAATGCCCTTAAAATGAAATGTTCCTTTGGCAATGTGTAAACAATGGTGTTCAAAATGTTTAGATGGCTGTTAGTATGACAGTGGACCCTGGGAATGTTCCTTATACCCACTTGTTTACTGTTTATTGTACTAGAATCTTATTTCTGTCTAGTTCACTGAATGCTTGTGTATCAAACTGAATACTATTCAGATGCCAATATCAACTGTCAAGTTGATATTGATAACGACACACTGTCTGTGTGTCATAGTGTCCGGAGTGAAGCTTATAAACCGCAGTGCCAAATTTCTTACGCACATTGCCAAGAATAGAAGTACCTTTTTTTTAGATGAGATCTCTGTCCAGGGTGTCCAAAAACATCAGGAGTTTGTTGTATGAGCCAATATTGGGAATATGTAAGACCACCACGGATCCTCATTCACCCCCCCCCCCCCCCTCTTCATTATTTACCTATTCCTCCATGTTCAGAAATTGTAGGGATTCTGTTGTGGTCAACGCATTTATAAATATGTATGGCAAAATCCATTCTTATGAACAGCACCTGCCAGCTAACTTACATAACGTGGGATTGGTTGATTCAAGTTTTCCCCCAATCTACACTGTACAGGCAATTTACCAATTATTGGATGTAAAAAGAAAAATCCACATTACTGTAATGAAATTCACTGAAGATCATTCAGTACAATGACACAATGAAAGCATCCATACATGTTTTGGAGAGTACAACCATTCAGCTGTAATTGCACAGTCATTTGCATAAATGTGGTAGAACAATTCGTTGAAAATGATGACAAATTCAAATCTCATCGAGAACAAGTGCCCTGTGGTTTGGAGATTTGCACGTTTTGAAAATATTCATTATCATTTGAGCATTGTGCCAAAGCAATTGAGAAAAACTAAACCAAATCCATGTAGACACAGGTATGCACTCACACACACGCACACGCGCACACACACGCACGCGCACACACGCAGATAGTGTCACTTTCAATGCACACTAATTACTCAGGCTGCCAATGCTATTGGCAGGGAACTAACAATCTAGGGAGTTCAAAGTGAAGGAGAGAACAACCTCTCTTCCTGCATGCATGCTCACTGCTCAGCAGTGTTGCCATTTCCGCTTATTATAAGCAACTTTGGGCTTGTTTTTCTGTAAAGTCGCTCGTTAATTTTGGTCAATAGCTAGAGAGAGTGGGCAGGACTGAACGGAGAAAGTGTACGCTTTGCTCTCAGCTTGCCCCGACCGTGGCGGAAAATTTCTCAACCTTTTTCATTTCAAGGGCCCCCCGTTTGATATGATTATTATCTCTACACTGTAAAATCCTCAGTGTTAATTTAACTCTAAGAGTGTACAAATCAAATGGAACCAAATGGACTTGTAAGGGGTCCATTTGGACCACTGGTGGGCCCCGGACCAGACGTTGAGAAATGGTGTCCTACTGTATGTGTGTCCTGAGCGAGGACCCCCGTTATAGAGTTTGATCTCGCTCGACTGTTGACGTCATCCTCAACGCCTTCATTCTGCTTCAACCATGTGATGATCGGCATCATCATCGAAACGACACGATGACACCGGACACAGGTCAACATGACCCAGATTGGAACCCATGATGTCACCAGTTTGTCAGTGCACATGCAGGATGCGCGCTGATCCTCATGGTCTTCACTGTCACTACTGCTGTCACTGTCTTCATTATCACCATCATCATCCTCATGAGTCATTGCTGTGGGTTGTTGTCACCATCACACATTGTTGTCATTCCTACTCTCATTGTTCATCTTCATCAGAAGCATCATCGTCGCAGGAATGGAGAAAAGCAACATTGGCATTTTCTTCTTGTTTTATTTATTATTTTCGGAAATATTTAACTTGAATTTTATAATGGAAATCAAAGGCTGTCAGATCGGGCTGAAGCTTTGGCCAAATATGGAGTCATAATGTAGACACATCATAGATGACTGATGTCATAGACTGGCCAAATGATGCCTGAGTGAGATCCACATGACGTCTAGTTTTAATGCATCTTAACTGGTTTAACATTAAACCCTATATGCATTCAAAGTGCTCTAATATTAAACTAATAGTACTATTACATCAGCATCAACATTTAGCCCATTGGTTGTCAAAGTGGGGTCCAGGGACTCTCAATGTGAGAGGGTTCTAAATTGACCCTTACAAGTCTAGGGTCCGTTAGGGTCCATTTGGTTCCATTTGTGTACTGTCAGAGTTAACCCTCGTAGGGTCTTCGTGTTTTAGTCACACCCAGGGCCTTCGGGTCACTTTGACCCGAAGGCCCTGTGTGAACATTTTCATGAAAATGAAAATGAAAATTTTCATTTTCATATCACATGTTTAGTACAGTAAATAAGGCAAATAGAAGAAGTTTCATAGAGAACAAAAAATGTTTACATACGTTTAATTCATGTTGAAAATGTTAAACCGGGTCAAAAGGACCCGAGGACCCTACGAGGGTTAAGGGGGATCCTTGACATTTAAAAGTTTGAAAATCACTGTTTGAGAACCACTTTAGACACTCTAGTGGTAAACTTTGTTTCGTTTTTTCGTGGCTTGCAACTTTTCAGTGCTGTATATCACTGGTTGGTGGTTTCGGGCGGTTCCCACTCACTTCCACAAATTGCACATAGTCTCATATGGCCGCAGGGGCAGCTGAAATCAATACGGCTGTACATGAAGAGCGCTCTCCCAAAGCTGGAGAGCAGACCACTAAAACTAAAGAACCCTCCTCGTCTCATCTCATCTCCCTTCCTCT
Source organism: Gymnoscopelus braueri (assembly GCF_963280865.1). Classification (NCBI taxonomy): domain Eukaryota; kingdom Metazoa; phylum Chordata; class Actinopteri; order Myctophiformes; family Myctophidae; genus Gymnoscopelus; species Gymnoscopelus braueri. The sequence continues at coordinate 20,850,402 of NC_137617.1, forward strand.
CTTATGGTCTCACTTTTCTCTTCTTCCTCGTTTTATTCTACTATCCAAGTATTGGTATTCTCCTGGGCCGCCGGGCAGCCAAAATTGCTCTGGTTGAACACATGCAATACAAGACCATGACATGACAAGCTGATGGACATCTCCCACTATGCTGACTGCAGGGGAGGTGTGGGGAGGGTGTTAGTGGCTCTCTCACTGTGTTGGTTCGATAAAGTGTTTCCCAAACATAGAGTTTTTATGGGTTGTGAGGAAATATTGAAAATGTTTTAACCTTTCCCACCATTTGTTTTACATTTTCGTCTAAAAAAAAAACGTCAAATAGAGCGCTCTCCCAAAGCGATTGGGATCAACTCCACTATCCTTCACAGCCCGTCCTGGGGCATCATGTATAAACAGCTGGAGTCCTCAAAGAATTTGAGTATTTATTGCCCCCAAAAAATTGTGTGCACACCAAGTCCTGCACACCTACCCCTAACCACATGAACCCTAGCCTCCCTATTCTCGGGCGAACATTCTGCGAAGATGCCATAACGCATCGCAACACGTTGCGAGCTTGTACACACACACACACACACACACACACACACACACACACACACACACACACACACACACACACACACACACAGTTATAGATAGAATAGTCATAATCAACAAACCGCCAAGGCAGCCAACAGTAACTGTTCATTTGAATACAAACTGACATTTCAAATCTGAAATTCAATACCATGGCTTCATATTTAAACTATAACAACTGAGGTGCTTGACATGGTGGTGTAATAGTCTCTGTGTTTCAGCCCTCTGAACAAGCTACAGTCAATTACATTGTGAGGGCGGTGGTAGTGTGAACAGTGAAATCCTCAGTGCTCATTTAACTCCGAGACTGTACAAAATGGACCCGTAATGGACTGTTTTGAACGAATGAGCACAGGATTTTACTGTGTGGGACTTCCCTCTAGACTGGGTTCAATGAGTCATCTTGTCAGTGGGATTGACCATTCCACCTCCCCTGGAGACATCTCTCTCACTCTCTCTTTATCTGAGGACCTTCCTTGCTTCCGTCTTTGCTCGCTCTTTCTCAGGTTGGTCTCTTTCTCTTCCTTGATCTACCTCCCTCTCTTTGTGTCTCTCTTGTCTGTCATTTTTCTCTCTCGTTCATCATCGCTAATCATCTGCAGCCATCTTCCGTTACCTGTCTCTCATTTCTGTATTATCCATCCATTCCGTTCCATTCCTCTCTCTGTCTCAGTCTTCAAAGAGACTAGAGATGGGCTCCAGGGGAATATAGTGTACGTCTCTGATCCTTTGAAGCCTGTGTAATGCGAAGTACTTTTGTAGATAACTATTTCTTTTACTCCTTATTCACGGGCTAATGGACCAAGTGAGGCCTTTGATTATGGTGGTGCTAAGGTTTGTGTGTGCGTGCACGTGTGAGGACATTCCTACAAGGTGAGAACATATCCTCATATGTGGGGGGGGTGGCTAGTATTAGGGTTATGGTTAGGAAGGAATGGTTCCAGTAAGTTAAGCTAGGTGAAGAAAGTTAGGTCTTGTTTGTGTGTGCATGATAGTGGTGGTGGTGGGAAGCACAGACCTGGGGGGGCACAGGCAGATGGATGAAAGAGGGAAACATTTATAAAGAATGTTTCAAAATGAGGGACCGACGTATGTACAATATATGAGATAGAGAGATGGTAAATGTAGAGTCCTGGATGGGATCACCTCCCCTATCCTTCATAGCCCGTCCTGGCCAGGGGCATCATGTATAAAAACCTGCACAGCTGAAGTACTCAAAGAATTTGAGTATTTATTGCACATAAAAATCTGTGTGCACACCAAGTCCTGCACACCTTCCCCTAACCACATGAACCCTATAGCATTTTTTTTTGTCATTGTATCGTCTATTCAGGCTTTTGGGAGCACCCTGGACAGTTTTTAAGTTGCTTGATTCAGTATTTAGATATTTGATATTCATTTTATCAGACACGCCCCCTTCCTATACAAATCCATTGTAACTTTAAACTCCATTTTAATCGGAAACACCCGTCCTTGGTTCTGGTGACTGATATTGTCCTTCTAATAAAAAAATTAAATACAATAAAAAAATCAAATCAAATAAATGAAAAAAGTAATCGAAAAAACATGGCCCACTCACGTATTAGGAGGGAAGGATGAGTCACCAGAACCAAGGACGGGTGTTTTTGATGAATCTAACATGTTAAAAATTGAGTTTGAAGTTATAATGGGTTTGTATAGGAAAGGGCGTGTCTGATAAATATCAAATTTCTAAATACTGAATCAAGCAACTTAAAAACTGTCTGGGGGGCTCACAAAAGCCTGAGTAGACGATAAAAGTTTTTAAATTTCTTTCCAATATGGCTGATGTGCATAGAGCCTATTTTGATATCTCTCATGTGGTTGTTTTATATCCGTTTCGTTGTTTTATCATTCGTTCTGGTTAATTTGATGTTTTCCTCCAGTGTTGGGTGAACTAGAAATTGGAAATGATGATGCAATTTGTGTTTTGGCCTTTCTGATGTTCCATGTTATCCACATAATGATAATTATTGTGATGTATCAGTGGACATAATTGTGTTTTTTTCACGGACTACTTCCTGTAACAGCTGGGTTTCGAGTTTCAGTACTTTGTATAGTCAATTGACACAAAGACAAGAGTTTGCAATGCGGGCCGAACATTCTCACGTCACGTTCTTTTATATACATTCCGTGTGTGCGTGAAAACCATGCTGACACAACCTTTTACAACATGGCGCACACATGCGTGTGCATGTGCGTCATAGGGGTTGATTAGCTGGGGGGAATGGGGGAGAACATCCATGCCTCAGCTTCTGGTACTCTCCCCCTGGTCATTAATTTATCATCACCGGTGGGGATATGTTTTATCCCTGCTTCTGGTCAGACAGAATAAATAATCAAATTAAACACAGAATTAAATACATGCATTTCCTTTTGGTAAATGTACACTGATATTTATGTTTGATAATATCACAATTTAAAATCCCCCCCCCCTCTGTGTGTGTGTATGTATATGTATGTGTATGTGTATGTGTATGTGTATGTGTATGTGTGTGTGCATGTGTGTGCGTGTGTGCGTGTGTGTGTGTGTGTGTGTGTGTGCGTGCGTGCGTGCGACAAAGTTGGCCAGCCATAAGGTGGAAAAGTTGGACTGAGAAGTGAATGAAAAGTGTGTACTATATACCGTATGTGTACAGTATGGTGTGTGTGGGGGGGATACGAGTGAAATGGGGGTGGGGGGGGGACTGTACTGGAGGGACAGAAAGATGGAGAGACTCAGTAGAGTGGTGCACCTGTCCAGCAGATGGTCTGTCAGTAGGCCTCTCTCTGTCCTCCATGACAGGAAATGCACTGCTGAGGGCCAGACACCTAATTACGATAGGACCACACACACACACACACACACACACACACACACACACACACACACACACACACACACACACACACACACACACACACAAATGTATTTAACTATAATATGCTCACACACACAGTCTTGCAAATGTGCTTACACACACCCAAATGCAAATGTGTACTACATGCGTGCACAGAACCAACGCCCCCCACACACACACCACACACACACACACGCGAGCGCACACCCGTGCGGGCCACTCTGCCAATCTCCCCTTTCCTTTCCCATAATGCATTTCAGCGACGAGCTGTCACACGTCTGTTTATTTGCTGCTGTCTCACACTGTGTGGTGAATACATTAACGTCTGCAGACAGAGACGAGATCCCTAGGCACCACACACCTCTGTACCTCACAGAAACCTCCCATAGACGCTGTGACAGCACCGTTTACACACATACATACACACGCACGCACGCACGTACGCACACCCTGTGTACAAACATGCGTACTGAATGCACACTCAATAGAGACACGCCCCATTGATGTATGGACTGACTATAGCGTCCCAGCAGTAAACTCACATTTTTTGGGCAAAGACGGAATAAGTAGTCAAAGTACAGTTGTAACTCAAGTCCAGTTCTCTAAGACCAGTGGTGTAAAGTTACTAAGTTAATTTACTCAAGTACTGTAGGCTACTTAAGTAAAATTTTGAGGTAGTTTTACTTTACTGGAGTATTTCCAATTTTCAGTACTTACTTCTACTCCACTACATCTCAGAGGCAAATAATATACTCATCCTCGACTACAATTATTTGAAAACTTTAGTTTAGTTTGTACATTTTGATTATTATTACAAAACGTACATTAACCACAAACCACTTCAGCCCTACATACATTTCAGCCATTGGAAAGTAGCCTATCTACAAGCTATACTCTTCTACTTTTGGTACTTTAAGTACATTTTGATACCAATACTTTTATTCAAGTAAATTTTGAATTTCTACATTGTATTGATACTTTTACTTAAGTAAAAATGTGTGTCTAATACTACAGGGGTTTAAGTGGTTAAGAATAACTGCAGATGGGTTCGGATAGAGGAGATCATAGACTGCCCGTTTGATTCTATTGAAGATCCCAAAAACTAACTCTAACAATGGACATTGTTAGAGGCAATCGCTGCTGTCCCTCAGACTGTTAGACCTTATTGTTGTCTATTCGGCTCTGCAGTAATGCATTATGCTTATTGTGTGCACTTTAACTGTGTTGTGTAAATTATTACATTGTGTTGTTTTCTTTATTGTTTTGTTTTTGTTGTTTTAACCTGATTGTTGATTTCTGTTCACAATGTCGGATGGTTGCAGGTGGGTGGAGAGCAATTGCTGGAGGGTGTGACATCAGATCTCTCTCTCTCTCTCTCTCGCTCTCTCTCTCTCTGCAGAAAAACATATTTTCCCATCTCAGGCATTAAATTCATATTTTTATATAGAATAATATAATAACGGGGTTACAATTGATAATAGGGTTGAGTGGAACAGGGTTGTGATTTTTTACTCAGACATTCAGGAAATGAGCTATAATACTAAACATCCCATTGTGGTGAAGCTAACGTGTGGCACATTCTCTCACTCCGTTGGTCACAGTCGCAGTTAGTCACGGCTGCTTAATGTCTCCATAATCATCTAGGATATGATGAATGACATTCAGAAAGGTCAGCTTGTGGAGAGGAAATGCATCATATGAGGGGTTTCCATTTAAAAATGCCCTAAAATCTATCTAAATGACATGAATGATATTATACAGTATCTAATGTATGTGGCCAGCTGCACGGCTGACATGTGCTCGTTAAAGCAGGCATGCAAACTGCATCAGTTAAATGGCAACTAGCTAGCTAGTCACGTTACTGAAACTGAATGGCAACATAAAAGCTTAATGTTGCCTTTTATATGAGACAATAGAATGTTAGAAAATAGATTCAAATAAAACTAGAGAAGTGCGCTCCTCTGTGCGGGATCTTGGAGAAACAAAACTTTTCAGCTGCTTATCACTCCAGTTTCGCAGACAAGGAGGAGGGCCAGTCCATTATCAAACATATGGGGGCACATGTGTGTCTCTGATTATTATTAATTATTTATAGGCGTGAGTACTTGTGATATATCTACAGATCATTTTCAATTGGATACACACCCATAAAAGAGAACACGTTTTTACGTGTCTTTAAAGAGGCAGTGCCAAGATGTTGGTCCTTTTACTGTGGTGAATGCATTAAC